>NC_085866.1:45401642-45416642 GCF_034702125.1 Engraulis encrasicolus | reverse complement strand
GATCAATGTCTCTTTGCTCAAAACAAACATCTGGCAGTGTGATGAGTCAGCTACTTAGGCTCTTCTTGCAGTGTGTGTGTGTGTGTGTGTGTGTGTGTGTGTGTGTGTGTGTGTGTGTGTGTGTGTGTGTGTGTGTGTGTGTGTGTGTGTGTGTGTGTGTGTGTGTGTGTGTGTGTGTGTGTGTGTGTGTGTGTGTGTGTGTGTGTGTGTGTGTGTGTGTGCACGTGCATGCGTGCGTGCGAGCCACTCAGGCTTGTGCAGGGCTGGCCTGGACATGGACCAAAAACAGCAGCCTGGGCATTTTTGGCATTGATCAGCACCTCACTGCACAGCACTGTCCTAGCACCACAACAAGCTACACTATACAGTAATATGATGAATTCAGGTAAAATGGGCCACTTTTTTGCATAAGCAAATGGCCCAAAGTGACCCAATTTATCTGAATTCACATGTTAGTCCACTGTCTATGTATTGTTTTATAGGTCTATTGCATCATTTGGCCCCCATCTAAATGCCCTTCACGCCAAATGAACCGACCAGCCCTGGGCTCTTATAGAGAGGATGGGGAAAGGCATTTTTAAAGTGGCCCTCCAAGTGCTCCCTTCTGAGGCAGGAAGTAAAATAGCATAGTCGGAGTGGAAGTTACTTACTGTTGACCTATTGCTAGAGAAATTATTTGCGATTCATAATGTCCCCTTGTTTTGTTTTGTTTTTCTCTTCTGGAATAGATAATGATTTTAAAGTACAAGAGATTTAGGTTTTTTTTAAGGAAAGACAGGAAATGAACAGTTCTGCCGTTAGAAATGTGTGGGTGGGTTGTTGTGCAGAAAAACAAAGTGATCTGTTAATTCGGAGTCAAATGTTAATGTAGGCATAAATCATCCGCTATCTCATTGTCATAGTCACGATATTTGGACTGCCATTTTCAAAAACACATAAACCAATCTGTATGTCATTTTTGAATGTGGTCTTTTTTATTCATCATTGTTGTTATTCTTGTTGTTGTTGTTGCCATTTCACAACAGATGACAAAACCCAGCGTTGCGAGTCCGGGTTCCAACCGACTGCCTGCAATATGCCTGCACAGCTGCTTGCCTAAACACTTTAACTTAATGCTTTATTACCTCCTCTTTTGTCTCTCCGCAACAGGGCTAGACCGGCAATCTGGCATACTTGCCATTTTCCAGGTGGTCCCACAGTCCTCAGGGGCCAATGCTGTTGTTTTTTTCGTTTGTTTGTTTTTTTTCCCTTAGGGACGGGCCCACAGTTAAGAGGGGGTGGCCCATTAGTCCATCCTGTATATTGACCGTGGACTTGTATGTGTGGCTTGTATGTGTGAGGGGCAAGTATGAACCAAAAATTCCTGTTTTTTTTGTGCCAGACCAGCCTTGCTCCGCAATGTGCCACGCTGCAAAGCATCCCAGCAGACAAGCAGGCGGGCGGAGAATGAGAGCTGCCAAAACAAGAGCGCTCTTTTTCTCATTCAGTTAGTTCTTCCTCAGGCTATCATAACGCTTGCTTTGTATTTTTTTCCAATACAGAGGTCTTGGGTAAAGGTGTTAGAAGATGGAAGAGAAAATCTCTCTTCGCCAAATTGATGAAGCCTTGAAAATAACTAGAATTCATCCTGTCAATGCATACAAAGATATAGCCAATGGCAAGGTTGAAGCAGCTGTGACCTAATGGTTCGAGCTGGTCTTGGTGGGATTGAAGAGCAGCAGTGGGAGGAATGTGGATGGGGAGGTAGGCTACATAACCAGTGTTCTACTGCTTCCTCACCCATGGCTGAAGTGGCCTTGGTCAAGGCATCTACCTACGTGACCACATATGGCTCCAGGGGGATGTCCTCTCTACCTGATTAATAATATCTAGTGTATAAATCACTCATAAGAGAATCATATCACCATATAGTCTCATATGAAACTGCAACGAATGCCTATAATGTGTATTTGTAAGTGTTCAATTGGAGATTAGCCTAAATTGTCCATCAGTGAATAATACCAACACAAAATGGACAATTAATCTTCCCAAGTTGAGTTCCTAGCCCACACACACTGGTCAAAGAAACCTGCTGGTTGGTTTCAGCAGTTACCGTACCTGTGAGATTCTCTCCGTCCAACATGCATAAACTGTGCGAAAGCACATTCCCATCACTGTTGCTCTGCTCGGCTCAGTCAACTGCCGTGGTTCTCTGTGAGAAAAGAAGATAAGAGCCACCATATCTCCACAAATCCATTAATATATTCAGAGATCAAAGAGACGCTATTTTCTCGCTCTCCCCCCGTTTTTCTTTGAAGCTCTGCTGAAAAACCTGACACGACAGTATAAGTGCCACAGCTGTTGAGAACTTAATGAGGTGAGACCAGTAAACACTCATTTAATTGTTGCATTCTCCTCTCCGTGAGCCAGCGTTTTGCTGTTATATTGCCTCGCTGGCAGTGGCAGACTGTGTGATTTGCGATGGGGTGAATATTTGGTGAAACAGTGGCTCATTCACCCCAAACGACCTTTTTTAAGACAAACAGTCGTCATCCTCTGTGGTTCCGACTCAGACTATAAAATTCAAGGTGGATCATGGATGAAAGAGAGTAGGTGGAATTCTTAAGAGTTAATCCTTGACCAAAGAAATGCTAATGAAGGTCTTTCTGGGGAAATGCCTTCCCAAAACTTTAATGGCATTATCCTCAAGAACAGACAGATGAGCTGCCAAGGACAAATTTGCACTTAAGAACAATAACATAGAAAGGACAAAATATGTAGATTTATCATCAAATATGATTTTGGACTAATTAAAATACCATTCTGAAGGACAAGTTGCATGAAGAATATCATTATGCTGTAGTATATTTGTCCAGATGTTTTGTTGTAATGATAATGGGCTTTATTATTAAACAATGCTATTCTCATTGTTGTTATTATAGTCAATAGCAGTAGGTCTTGTTCTAGATGTACATAGTTGATCATATAGAACTCAGTTGCTTCAAATTTCTGGTAGTAGTAGTATAGCAGCAGCAGTGGTAGTAGTACTAGTAGTAGTAATAGCAGTAGTATAACAGTGGTAGTAGTACTAATAATAGTTGTAGTAGCAGTGGTAGTACTACTACTAGTAGAAGTAGTAGTATCAATGGTCTTACTGCTTTTTGTAGATAGCCGTATACCAATAGAAGCAACACTGTATGATGTATGCCCTCCACTTGGCCTACCCTGGATCAAAACAGCTGGATATGTTGTAAGAACGTCACAGTCTGTGTAAGTGATTTCCTGTAGGACTAATGTTTGATGGCAATGCAATGCAGCTGTGGCAGGTTCACCGTCAGTGTAGCAGCGCACACAGAAACTCTCCACCACCACCTACACTCCAAAAAAACACTCTCACAAACACTCCACCTCCACCACCACCCCTGCAAAACACCCTCTCCCAAACACTCCACCACCTCCTCCACCACCACCACCGCCACAAAACACCTTCTCTCTGTGCACCTGCAGGATGTAAGCGAGCTGGCCCTGCAAGCTGTTGTACGAGGGAAAGGCGTCTTTCAGATGTTTATGTACCAGGCTCTTTATCACAGTGACCCTGATCAACACTGACAGCCCGTCTTCTAGTGGCTGTCACACAGCCGTCCTTCTTCTCCGCCTTACTCTTGTCCTCCTTTTCCACCCTGTCCTCCATACAGCTCCGCCTCGTTGGAAAATAAACAAACACACACACACATAGACACACACAACAGCAATACCAATACAGAGAGAGAGAGAGAAAAAAAGAGAGAGAGAGAGAGAGAGAGAGAGAGAGAGAGAGAGAGAGAGAGAGAGAGAGAGAGAGAGAGAGAGATATATGGAGGGAGGGAGGCCTGGCAGTTGGTAGGCCAACAGAGAATGCACAAAGAGACATAAACGAAACACACTCACTTTGGAATCCCATGCGAGCATGCGAGTTGTCAATTGATTTGATGTTTTGTCTTTCACACTTTAGTAGGAACACGTCAGAAGTCAAGATGGACAGAGAATCAAACACACATACCATTGCTATCTGTATGATAATGTTAAAGCATATTTGCCTTTGTTAACCTACACAAAGGGAAAACGTTGTATATACTAAGCAGAATGTATAGATTTGTATTGAATACGTCCAGAGACCGACTTTCAAAGTTACTGAAATGAGAAATTAGGCTACTCAAATAAGAATTGTGGAGGAAATCTGGTATATAGAGTGACAGATTAGTTAGTGCTTGCACCTAAAGGATAATAAAAACGAACAGTATATTATATTACTTGCATTATATTTATATTACTATTATTACTTTTATATACTTTTATTTCTATTATATTTGCATTTTCACTTTTAATATCTTAATTCTCTTATGTTGAACAGAGACACAGAAACTGGAGTGTGTGTGTTAGTGAGGGCAGCTGCGCCTGATAAGAGGCCAAAATCTGGGCAGACAGCCAAGTGGAGGCTTGTATGTGGGCAAATGTCTGTGTGTGTGTGTGTGTGCCTTAACTTAAACGCCTATGCCTTAAAGAAAGGAGAAGAAAAAACATATTAGTTAGTACATTAGGTTGGCGTTAAATTGGTCCTTATTAAAGGTTTATTCATGAAAAAAGATAAAGGTGATTATCCCTAGATATAACCATATAATAATAGAGAGTCCCTCTCCACATACAATGTGACTGACTGAAAGTCCAAGTGCACGGTGGGTTCTGCGGTGCTCGTTTAACACTTTGAGAGTTGATTTGATATCATTTGGACTTAGGTGAACTCTCTGGGTGTTGAATTGGCGCTGCAACATTTACTGTGTGATACCAGGCCATCGTTGGGAAGTTTCCACTGTAAGAGACCAGGTGCGCGACCTTGAAGATTAGGGAGTGAAGATGCCTGGGTGCAGGGACGGTTCTAAGGGGTGGCAGGGGGTGGCATTTGCCCCTCCAGAAATATGATTTGCCACCCAAATTAAGAGAACTAATTGTGACCAATAGCCTTAATGCTTGACATAATTTCAGACATAGAACTTTAGGTTGCAGGGTTTCACTTTAAGGGATTCACTGTATCACATAAATGTGTGCGTGGATTATATAGTGTTTATAATTTTCCCTTAGTGTAGGATCATGCCCCCTGAAATACACTTTGCCACCCCAAAAATAAATGTCTGGAATCGCCCCTGTCTGGGTGTCTAGGACCCCTTAGATGTCCAGAAGGGTGACGTAAATTTTGCAGACATCTGATAACGTCATCTGATATTTGATTGGCCAAGAGGTGGTCACCTTATCATAACATCATCTGAGATTAGATTGGCCAAGAGATGATCGGACCAGGTGGACAAAGGACAGGGATTGGTCAGGTGTACAAGATGCCCCAGACCTGGTAGCATAAAAGCTGGCCAGTCCAGAGCTCGAGAGGACAATGCCAACGGAATCCCAAGAGACAACCTGACGCATCTCCTCAGTTGATCAACTTTGCTGTCTGGCTTTGCAGTAAGTAATTCTCGACTTTGGTTTATGGGACTTAGTTTATTGAAAAGACTTAGGCTCCGAGAAAAACTTAGTCTCGGAGAAAAACTCAGTCTCTGAGGAAAACTTAGTTTCTGAGAAAACTTAGTCTCTGAGAAAAACTTAGCCTTTGGGAAAACTTTGGTTTTGCAGAAACTTGTTGTCTTGCTGAAATGTTTCAAGTCTAAGATGTATTACATTGGAAACTTGTACGTTGAACTTGCTTCTACAATGTCCCTAACCTGAGTCGAGTTAATAAAAGTCTCCATCAACAAACTATGCCGGTGTATTTGCCTATTGATTGAATTGTCTTCTAACTTATCTCTATTTTACCCCATAATCACATGGCCTGGTGATTGTCACATTGATTGGAAACCACGACAAAACCCTGCTCCCCAGACATGTCTATGATGACACACCAGCAGGCTAATGATGTGGATGTACAGTACATACCAGAGCATATCACGGATTTGTAATGGAACGGTCCGGAGACAGCCTTTTGAAGTTCAATCTGAAAGTGAAACATGAAGTATCCCGTGAACACACATCAGTAGCAGGCTAATGATGCTGATCTGACAAAATGTGAGACAGTATGGGCGCATTGCATCTGGCTCGGCAGTGCAAGTTCTTCAGACGTGACTGAAGACAGATTGAGAGCTGACAGCTGAGTCGATGATTTGCAACACCTGACTAACAAACCTTTGATGAGAGTATTGCAGAAGTCCGCATTGGTAATTAGGTTGTGTTTATTTGAAAGCTCATTTGTCTTCGCAAATCACATGAACAATTGCCAATATGAGACAGATAGTAAGACAATCAGAGGAAGTGCATGGGAAGGTTAGCCGAGGTATTGAAAATTAAAAAAAAAAACATTGTGTTTCTGTAACATTTTTGTATTAGAGGGTCATGAGGTTGGAAAATAATAGCAATTGTTATTGCTATTGTTACATACAAATTGCACATTTGCCATATTCTGTTCAATTTAGATAACATAGCCCACATGCCAATGGCAAGCACTTTATAAAATGTGTACTGCATTTGGCCTAAATTTGTGTCTTAAAAAAAACGGAAACCCTGCGGTCGGCAGTAATTCCCTGAGTACAATTGCATCAAACTTTTCAAATCCCCAAACAAACTACTTTGCGTAACAGAGGCCTAATGACCAATTTATCTCAAGGAATTCATTTGTTTGCTATTAGTCAGCAGTAAATGTTTTCATTTTAGCTCCAGTGAGGCCTCATCCTTCTCCCGGCTTGCCGCCAAAGCTGTAAACTATAAACTCTCTCTTTGTCTCTTTCGCTCTCTCTCTCTCTCTCTCTCTCTCTCTCTCTCTCTCTCTCTCTCTCTCACTCACACACTTCTCTCTGTCATACACGCACTCTCTCTCTCTCTTCTCTCTTCTCTCTCTCCTCTTCCCCTTTTATGTGGACGTTTTATTGTTTCAAAGGGACACAAACGAGACAGTACATTGTCACACAAAACAAGAACACAACATCATTATTTGTCACGGTGCAGAAGAACACTTGGTAAACCCAAAGCACAGATTGGCTCGAGTGAGCACCTACAGTAGCCTACTGTATACAAGTCTAAACTGCAAGGGAGGCATTTTTCACTTTGTTCTGATGCCTCTTACTTCTTTCGACTGACTAGGCACCAACTTACTGTAAAGCCTGAAGTCTCATCAGCATTAAAATGTGCTAGGACGAAGAACACCCCAAGTATATAAAATAATCAGTATAATAGTAATAATTTTGTCAAATCTCTCTCTCTCTCTTTTCTCTCTTCATAACACATTGCCTAATGGATCAACTTGGGAGAGGAAAATGAAAACCCAGAGACAGACAAAAGACAAAAGCGGAATGTTTAAAAAATGGAGGCACTCTTTTTTAAAAGCTTTGATTTTCTTTTTTTTCATCCTCCCCACTTATGCCAATGTAATTAAAAGTGACAGATTGATCCGAACTGTAAGCTTTGGCGAGCCCTGAACATGGAGCTGGAGAGAGAGGGGGGGGGGATGCTCTTTTTAAAATGCATTAGTGAACTCCAGGGGCTGAATAGACATGAGAAGCAATCAGCATCAACCTTTAAGCAGGAGAGCTGCAGTACTTGAAGCCTGGAACATTTTCTGGGTTTTAAAGCACTACAGTCGACACATGCTCGTCTTTCATTACAAACAACGGAGTAAACATCAGCAGGGTATTTATTTACATTAATTTTGCATAACAATGGGGGCATAATTTTGTCTGGCAAAAAATGCTAAATCAAATCAGTGCTTCCATTACGGTGAATAATAACAATTGATTGCAACAATAGCAATTAGCACTTTTTAAACTCTTGGGTTCTTAATTATCTATGAAAGGTGAACGGATTGAAGTATACTTTTACTGGCAAGTAAAAGAGTGGCTGGCACAATTGACACATAGGCCTACAAAATCAGAAAACCTTTATGTGTCCCAGCGTTGGGCAATTCAGGGCTGTGTTTCTCGACAACATCACTGCTAACTAAGTTTGCAACTTACTTGCAATGCAAATTTCCAATTGGAAACCTGCAACAATACTTTCGAGACACAGGATCCAGTTTTACAATCCAAGTATAATAGCAGATATAATAGCAGAATAAATACTATTTAAAAAGAAATATATTGCAAAAAATACAGTCATTCCAAACACACCCGTTCGACCAACATCACATCCTAACCTGTGGGTAGAAAACACCACATGGTGGTTAGAAGTGTCATGAGTACCTCATCAGCCCAGCATCCTATTATATAAAAACAGAAACAGGATTGTAATGAATGCCACACATGCTGGGTTAGATGGGTGGCTGGGTACACAATAAATGTTGCCACGTTAATTAAACACTTTGAGAGTAGAATCAACATCATGAGTGTTAAATGTGACTAAGTGTTGAATGAAGACTTCAAATTGACTGTGTATAGAGTGTGGAGCCCCAAACCAAAGCAATCTCATATTCCCCATCAGATATCTTTTCACTGCAGAGTGCCGATGAGTTTAGAGTCTGTGCTTTGGGCTCGATTAGATTTTCAGGGCTTCAGCACCCCCCTCCCACACACATATACACCTACACACATGCGCGTGCACACACACACACACACACACACACACACACACACACACACACACACACACACACACACACACACACACACACACACACACACACACACACACACACACACATGCACTCAAGCACACACAAACACACACACCCCATTAGAGAGAAGTATCTACCCAGAGGTCACACAAAAATGTGAGCCAAAGTCATTTCTTCCCTGTGGCGGGCCCACACACGTACACACGCACACACACGCACACACACACACGCACACGCACACGCACACACACACACACACACACACACACACACACACACACACACACACACACACACACACACACACACACACACACACACACACACACACAATCACTGAGATAAACACAGACTTTGAAATTTGAAAGCTCAAAAAGGTAATGTGGGGGAGAAACAAAGGCTTCAGTCATCACCCTCTGCAGCTTTATGCCCACTTTAGTGTTTCAGAGATTTATTTGTTTACTTGTGCCATTTTTACAAAACAGCTTAAATGTGTCCTCACAGCAGTAGCACAAAACACATTGTGGCAAAGTTAAACTTTTCATGGCATAAATGGCATAAACTTTTCAAGGCATAAATCATATAACCTCATGGTTATGAACATCCAGTACATTTTTCAAAAGGTCACAAATTACAAATCAGTAAAATATTTGTTGTATTTGTTGTGCATGTTGTGCACGTCGCTGTGCTTCACAACAGAGGGATGACAAAGTAGTCTGTGCAAAAGAGAACAGGAGAGGGATGGATGTTTGAAGAGTAAACGCGGAGAAGAGGAAGGGAGACACAAAGAGACAGAGAGAGGGGGAGGAGAGTGGAAGAGACAGAAGGATAGAGGAGATGAGAAGAGAGGAGAGGGAATAGTGAGGAGGGGAGGAGAGAGGGAAGAGGAGCAGAGAGGGGAGAAGAGTGGAGAGGAGAGGAGACTAAGCAGAGGCAGGCAGCAGATGCTGAGCTGTTGCGTTCTGCGGGAAGTTTCACCAGGCTAACGGGGATGGGGGGACTTGCAGACCTCTCGGCAGCCCAAGCTGGTCTGCTGCATTTGGGGACAAAACATTTGCTGAGGGAAATGAGCTGTCTCCATCACACATGAGGAGGGTTGGGAGCTGCCAGGGAGGTCTTAATGGTCCACTTATCTGTGCACAGTTAAGGAACAGTGCTAAATCAACACTTAGAGAGTCGATTAAACATCTTCTAGAGCGTATTTGGTCCCAGAGAACTCACTAAGAGTTTATTTACGACTACATTTTTCAACCGTGTTCCCAGGTGTGACCCCCCCTCTGCGGGCCCAGCCATAAGGGCTTCATTACATACCTCCAGCCAGGTCTGGTTCTATTCGATTTGGTTTGAGGGGGGCAGAATCAGGTACCCATTACATCTTATATATTGAGTGGGGAGCTTTTGTGCTTTCAGTGCACTATGTAATGAAATTGGCCCAAATATGCCAATAGAACAATGCTTTGTTCAGTATACACACTCCCCTTTAAAGCAGAGGAAACATACTAGACAGGGAAAAATTTACTTGGTTACAGGACATATTTCTCCCATTTTCTCTGTGTTTGCAATACAGATTAATTAGGATGAATTAAAAGGGGGGAAGCAATTGAGAACATAACCATCTTCTTTTGCTCAAAACTGCAATTATCTATGTCATGAATATGCAAGCACGTGTTAGCTTCCCGTCATAAGGGACTGAGTCTGAGCTATGTCAGACAGTGAGGCAGGCATGGGAAAATGAGGAGAACATCAAGAGCGAGCATGTGCTTCCTGTTGTTGACAAGTCTGAGGAGGCTGCTAACTAGCCTGCTCTCATGTGTACCATGCGCCCGAATCAATACATGAAAGGCCTACGTTTCCAGACATACAGTTAAATTTAGCAGTGATTCCTTCAACACTTACAAAGTTGATTTAACGTCTTCTAGAGTTTATTTCATCCCGGAGTACTCTATAAGTGTTGAATTAAGACTGCACTTTTTTTTACTGTGAAGATTGCTAACTAGCCGGCTCTCATGTGAACCATGTACCGAGTCTTACATGAAAGGCCTACATTTCCAGACCCAGGAGGCGGAGCTAAGGAACTGTGCATCCACAACCAGACACTATTGTTGTTGTGTCTGTGTTTTGCTCTCTAATTTGAGATATTAGATGGCGGGGAAATAGCTCATCGTTTCTGGCCTATTGTTGTTTGTTCACTATGTCAAAAACATTTGTCTTTCACTTCTTTTTCTCTCTCAATCTCTCCATGTCTCTCTCCATGTCTCTCTCGCTCACACTCTCTCTCTGAGAAGACGGAGAGAGAAAAGTTTCCCAACTTAATGAGGTTAAGCGACATTTCTCATCAGGTTTCCCTCTCTTGCGAGGAAAATCATTTCTTGTCTGATGCATAGTGCAATTAATATCTCCATATGCCTCCGCTTAAGATACATCAGCAGCAACTGGAAGCAGACATGGCCGTGCTGTTTTCTCCACGCTCGCGAATCAAACAAGTAATAAATTGATGCATTTAAAATGCCCCGTCCGTCCCATTACGCTAGCAATTAATTCTGCTCAGCAAACAAAACAGCAAGAGAAAACAAAGACGATGTAATGTGCTGAATTATTCAGAGCCTGGGTTAGCCTATATGGGCAACCTACACGAGAGATTACTGTTGAAGTTTAGCGCTGAGCAGAGCAGAACATGAATACAGTAATTCAAAGGTGGTTGTGATAAGGAGAATATTTACCAATAAAGTTTGTTGAAGGGTTTACATGCCAATTAAATGCATCATTCCATGTTAAAGTTTAAAACATTGATATTCAAAAATATCACTGTGTATTTTCTTTTGTTTTGATGGAGGGGAAACAAAACCTTCCATTTTGTTGAGTAAAATACATTTTTTATAAGTGAAGTATAATAAACATTTATGACATTGAACATTCTGTTACACATCAAACTATTGAACTTGTTGTTTTTGGCGTGAGTGAGGGTTCAGGAGTGCAATGTTGTCTTAATCATGTGTCTGTGTTCATTATCACTTTGATTAATAGCTCTAATGCAGAGAGGTCTGTGGTCCCTTGCCTTATTTCTTGCCTAGGTAATCCACCAGAACTAGTCCACTGTATAGATGTAGTGTTCCACAGCGCCGCACCTAAGGACAGCTCCTGCCAATGCATTGTCAAGTCAAGTCAGTCAAGTCAAGTCAGCTTTTATTGTCACTTTCATCATATGCACAAGTCATACAAAATGAAATTACGTTTCTCTCTCTATAAGCTACCATGCCAAGACAGACATACACAAGACTGACATTTCACAGACTGACAAAGTGCAAGACAGGACAGGTAACAATGTACAATAAGTGATTAATAATAAGTACAAATGAACATTGATCATTGAACATTTAACATGTAGACAAGATAAGGTAGAATAAGACAGAATTGCTGTTGATGTGTTGACATGTGTTAGCCCCTATGAACCAAGTAGCTGTTTGTATCTCAGCTGGATGGGCGGGACATAGCGATAGGTCATAGGACACATTCCTCTTGGAATTCCCACAATCGTCAGTATTCTGATGGGCTTGCAATGCAATGGTCAACATGGAGCTTTGCTTTTTCACTTCATTATTTAGCCTAGCGTATTCTTTGCTATTTATTTATTTATTTATTTATCTGCCTACCTATCTATCCCCTTCTCTTGTGCATTCCCCACCCCTTCGTTTGCTGAGCAAACATGAACACGGTAGTGTGACTTATCCCATAGGGTCTAGAGATTAACGGTGCCATGCAGCAGATGGATCGGCGGCGGCGGCGCACGTAAGTTGCAGCAGCCCCTTGCTTTCCCAACTTTCAGTGTTTATTTGTGTTAAAATGTGTCTTTCGGAATGTCTATCGTCGGAAAATATGTCGGA
This sequence comes from Engraulis encrasicolus, assembly GCF_034702125.1. Lineage (NCBI taxonomy): Eukaryota > Metazoa > Chordata > Actinopteri > Clupeiformes > Engraulidae > Engraulis > Engraulis encrasicolus. The sequence goes on along the minus strand of NC_085866.1, from coordinate 45,404,162 downwards.
ACGCACGTACAGTCGGCAACAGCTGTTGCAGATAAGAATGGACAACTTAAGCAATGTATTGGATGTACCAATGAAGACCCTGGAAGAACTAGGAATTCTCCGGCGGCATAGGACTACATCGGACCCGTCTGCCTTGCTATGCCGACGCCGAAGAATTAGGAAAAGGGGCAAACGAGGTGGCGTCGAGACACGGCTTGCAGCCAACCCAACTCGTCCAGCAATACCATCAATTCTCTTGGCAAACGTCAGATCTCTGGACAATAAGATGGATGACATACGGCTACTAAGATCAGCGAACAAAACCGTGAGGAACTGCTGCGTTACGGTGTTTACCGAATCATGGCTGAACGACGGCATACCCGATTCGGCTTTACATCTGGAACAACTAACGTGCCACCGAGCGGACAGAGCCCTTGCAGAGAAAAAACGAGGAGGAGGAATATGTGTCTACACACATGATGCTTGGTGCAATAATGCTACGGTAGTACAGAGGCACTGCTCTCCACGAGTGGAGTTCATGATTATCAAGTGCCGACCCTTCTATCTACCCAGAGAAATCTCCGCTATCCTATTAGTCGCCGTCTACCTCCCACCCAGCAACAAAAATGGCGTCAAAAGCGAGGCACTGAACGAGCTGCATCGGGGCATCAGTGAACAACAAGATGCACACCCAGATGCCTTCACAGTGGTACTAGGAGATTTCAACCACGGAAATCTCAAAACAGTACTTCCAAAATTTCATCAACATGTCAACTTCCCAACAAGAGGACAAAACACCCTGGACCTCGTTTACACAAATCAGAAGAGAGCATACAAGGCAAAGCCCATCCCCCACATTGGATCATCAGACCACACGACAATTCTGCTACTGCCAGCTTACAGACAAAAGGCAAAACTCACCAAACCAGTTCTGAAGGAGGTGAGAAAATGGCCTGAGGGAGCCATCTCACGACTTCAGGACTGCTTTGAAACCACAGACTGGGACATTTTCAAAACAACTGCCACCCACAGCAATCACATTGACATTGAGGAGTACACAGACACCGTGACCTCCTACATCACAAAATGCATCGATGATGTTACAGAAATAAAACACATCACTACCAGGGCCAACCAGAAGCCATGGTTCACAGGAGACGTTCACCGACTGCTGAGGGCCAGAGACAAAGCCTTCAGAGCAGGAGACGTAGCTGGCCTAAAGACAGCAAGGGCTAACCTGTCCCAGGGCATCAGGAAAGCAAAAAAGGAATACTCAGACAAAATAACAACACACTTCAAAGACAGCAGAGATGCACAGAGCCTGTGGCAGGGCATACAGGCCATCACGGACTATAAGCCTGCACCACGAAGCTGTGACAACAACACCTCTCTGCTAAACGATCTGAATAGTTTCTTTGCCCGCTTTGAAGCACAAAATGACACTCACCCACAGAAAACTCCCCCTCCCCCCCATGATCAACCCCTTTACCTGTCCTCTGCCAGTGTTAAGAGGACACTGGCCACCATCAACCCACGCAAAGCAGCTGGCCCAGACAACATACCAGGCCGAGTGTTGAAGGATTGTGCAGAAGAGCTGAAGGATGTCTTCACAGACATCTTTAACATCTCTCTGGAGCAAGCAGTCATCCCATCACTTTTCAAAGCTGCTACCATCATACCTGTGCCGAAGAAATCATCACCATCATGCTTCAATGACTACCGTCCTGTAGCACTGACGCCCATAATCATGAAGTGCTTCGAACGGCTAGTCCTGTCACACATCAAAGCCACCCTACCCCCCACCCTAGACCCCTACCAGTTCGCATACCGAGCCAAGCGATCCACGGAGGATGCAATTTGCTCTGCCCTCCATCCAGCCCTCACCCACTTGGACAATAAAGACTCATATGTGAGAATGCTGTTCATTGACTTCAGTTCAGCATTCAATACCATAATACCACAACAACTCATCAGAAAACTGGACAAACTAGGTTTCAGCACCTCCCTCTGCAACTGGCTGCTGGACTTCCTGATGCAAAGACCACAAGCAGTACGGGTAGGGAACAACACCTCGAGCACCCTGACCCTGAGCACGGGGGCTCCGCAAGGCTGTGTTCTCAGCCCCCTGCTGTTCACGCTGCTGACACACGACTGCACAACGACCCACAGCACTAACCATCTAGTGAAGTTTGCGGATGATACAACACTGGTGGGCCTCATCACCAAGGGCGATGAGACTCACTACAGAGAAGAAGTAGACCTGCTGGCCAGATGGTGCAAAGACAACAACCTCCTGCTGAATGTCAACAAGACCAAGGAGATTGTTGTCAACTTCCAAAGGGTCCAAAAACAACTGCCACCACTGACCATCGACGGCGATGCTGTGGAGAGAGTGAGCAGCACCAAGTTCCTTGGAGTGCACATCAGCGACGACCTCTCTTGGACCACCAACACTACATCACTGGCGAAGAAGGCCCATCAGCGTCTCTACTTCCTGCGCAAACTAAAGAAGGCAAGTGCTACACCCTCCATCATGACAAC
>NC_085866.1:45371642-45396642 GCF_034702125.1 Engraulis encrasicolus | reverse complement strand
TTCATTCCTTCTTTCTCTCTCTTTCTCACTCCATCTGCAATTTGCAGAGTAGCTGAGCGGGAGAGAGACAAGAATGTCACATGTGTCTCGTGTCATCATCACCCACCCCTCAAATGCAAGTGCCCCCAACTCCCAGACAGTGCTCCCCACTTGCACACACCCAAAGCCACCTCAATAACCCTGCATGTGTCTTGTGGCATCCGTCCCAAAGCAAGTGCCCTCATTACCCGCCCGTGTCTGCTCCACCCCCATGTCTCTTAAGTCTCTCTCTCACCTCAACACTCCTCTCTCACTTAGCCTCGTCTGCACCCTGTAGCATTTCTGTTAGTCTCCTCCGCTCTCTCCGCCTTTTCCTCTTCTTACACCCTCGGCCTCCATACCCTCGTCTGCCCCTGTCTCTTTTTTCATCAATGTCTTCCTGCTCCTCTTCTTCTTCTTCTGTCTGGTTCATCATGAGGGGCAGGTGGGAGGATGTGGGCAATTACTGTTCATCACTCTCACCACACCTCAACAACGACCCCACTAACCAACGCTCACCAGACCCTCCCCCCTTACCCTCAACTCTATGCACCTTTGTCTGATTCCCCTCCTCTCCTCTTTTCTCTTCTCTCCTTCTCACCGTACCCAACCCTCTCCTCTCCTCTCTTCTCCTCTCCTGCTATCTCCTCCCCTGCCCTACCATACTTTAACCTCCCATCCTCTTCTCTCCTCTCCTCCCTTCTCTTCTTCTCTCCTCTTCTCTCCTCCCATCTCCTCTCTCTTCGCCTCCCCTACCCTCCTCTCCTTTCCCCTCCCATCCTCTCCACATATTGCGGAGCTCAGAGCAATCCAGCCATCTGTGTGCTCTCATTCACCCAGGCCCATGAGCACCCCAAGCACTCCATTCCTTATTCACTCGCTCCCCACTCCTCGACTCCCCATTCTCTCTCTCTCCCCCGTTAGACTCAGTTTGCCCTGGTCATTAATCTATGTAAGAGGGGTCTGCTGACGCGGCGGGGATGACAGCACGCTGTGAGCTCTTCACTCGCGCGCTTTGTCAACTTCTAGAGCGGCTCACGCGCGCTCACGAGCATGCAGGCAGGAGGCTGGTGCTACCGCCATTTAGACACGCTCCTGAAAAGACAACCTTCACAAAGAGGAGGAGTGCAAGTGGAGGAGGAGGGGAAATGGAAGAAGAGAAGAAGTGGAAGTGGCATCAGGAGTGGAAGTTATGCTACTACTATGCGCATGGAACAAAAAGCCCTACTGACATTTCATACGCTGAGACTGATGAGCATTAAACATATTAGAAAAACCTGATTTCTCACACCCACACCCTCATGGCTGATGTGCCCCAGTAAGACACCTTACTCCTTCAGGGACTATAAAAATAAGTCTATACTTTAGAAGTTTACTTCATTGTGCTATTCATTTTCCGCAGGTCACGCAAAATGTCAGTCAGAGAACTGGGATAGTTAATTGGAAGAAAATACATTAGTTCAGATCTAACTGAAGGTTTAAGTGTACCTCGCTTTCGTAGGAAAGCCGGCCAATAAAGTGGACCATTTGCTCTCTGCTTCAGCACAACACCAGATCTGCCAGCTATTGGTAATTAATTGTGTGAGAAAAAAAAATCTTCCTCAGGTTATGCACAATTTCAGTTAGAGATATAAAATGGTTTATTGTGAAGTGTGTTATTTTAAGAACGATCTACCTGAAGGGGTTAAGTGTGCTATACCTTGCTTGCTCCAGAAGCCAACTGTTTGCTATCTGCTCTTCGACACAACTCAAGATCTGCCAGTATATTGGTAATTAATTGCGAGAGAAAGAAGCTTGTGATTGCCATCAGCCGTGACAAAACCTCTGCCTGGGAATTAAAGGGGTCTTATCAGTCACCATTACGGCGTCATCAAGAGGCCTCTAATTGGCTGACAAATGCATTATTCATTCACATTTGGATGAGCAGCGCAGCGAGGGGCTGGCTCTTCGTTTCCTTCGCCACAGGGGAGATGTCCGCGCAAAGTGTCACTGCCAACGGAGGGAGCGCTGACTGTCACCAGGCCCGCCCGCTGACAGATTTGGCTGGGCCGGGACAAACTCATCTGAACCACCCCACCCTCCACTTTCAATACATTCAATGTAATACGGACCCACTTCTGGGCCTCCTCTCTCCTCCTCTTCTGGGCCTGGGACAACTAACCCCTTTGCTGTCCACTGATGGCTTCCCTGGCTGTCACAGCCATCACTTAAGAGGAAAGGGACTCTATAGTATGAACACAGGGGACCTTCAGTGAGCATCTGCGCAAACAGATTGATCCAGAAGGAGGATGAGTGATACATTTATTTAAAACAAGCAGAATAGTGTTGTTAACATTTGTTTTTATGTCTTTTTTGTGTTTTTTGACATCAAGTCTATGGGGCATTTAATGGAACTCAACAGAGACTGGCAGAAACAGCTAGAATGTCTGAATTGAACTCAAAAGAAACACTTTTCTTTATTTTCTTTTTGTTGTTATTTGTGATTGTTTGTTTGATAAACATCCTTGTAAGCTCAAATATATCTTTAATTGAAATCTTTTATGCCAGCCTTTTGATGTAAAACCAAAGTGATTTTGACATGCGTGCTATCCCAATTTATTTCACTCCACACTTAACATCATTACATTTGTTTTGGGTTTTTTTCCATGACACACAACATCTTGTGATTTTTGTACACAAATCAGCCGCTTAAGTCTGTAAATTAATTCGAGTCATATTAAGAACTAGGGTGTCTACGGGAAATATAGGTTTCATCAATATTTATTTCTGTGCGATAATTAGCATTGCAAAGCAGCTCGGGAAAATTAGCAGCAAGCTAGCTAAACACCCTTTTCAGGGTTCATGAAGCTTCAGTGGTAAATTGCCTTCCTTCTCGGGATATGTTGGAAGCCCCTCTAATGAACCGCTGGTAATTGTGAGTTAGAGATTAGTTTTTCAAGGTGGGGATGGGTATGGTGTGTTGGTGGGGTTGTGTTGAGTGGGTGGAGGGATAAAGAGTTATTTTACCCCAGCTGTCTAAAAACAGACAGGAGAGAGAATAGGGCCGAGGCAGCGGCTGCTTAGCAGATAGCTAGCACTCGTCTTCACCTTGCCCATAGCTGCTAATGCGTGTGGGGGCTCAAACTGAAAACAGCCTTCAGATTAGCCTAAAATGAGGGTCATTATCACTGCTTCGCATTCCCACAGCACGAGCAGGGCTCTCAATCAGCTAGGCTTTCCCTACTCCCTGCCTCTCTCTCACACACACTCTCTCTCTTCCTCTCTGTCTCCCTTTCTCTCTCCCTCTCTCCCTCTCGCTCTCTTTCCACCTCCCTCTTTCATATTTGCTTTCTCCAAGGTCAGTCGTAAGAACGACACATGCAGCACAGCACACTCTGCTTCCATTCATAAACCCACGGAGAGCAGCACTGAGAACACTGCGGTTCAAAGAGAAAGAAAGAAAGAAAGAAAGAAAGAAAGAAAGAAAGAAAGAAAGAAAGAAAGAAAGAAAGAAAGAAAGAAAGAAAAGAAAATGGTCAAATGGAAAACGCTCACCACCCCTGCCTTGCTCATCAACAATAATTCATTCACCATTCAAATGGGAGTAAAAAGAAGGAAAAAAGGAAACATGGGCCCACTGCATCTACCCATTTGGAAAAGACATACCCTACATGTAGGCTACATGTACATTCTCATTCAAGTGCCTCCTACATGATTCACTCATGCATTAGTCAGATGTAGAGTCTATCTTTCCAGGTATGTTCCACACAAATTATATTATAACCTAGGTGTTTCATGCATTATGCATTATGTTTCACAGAATGCAAATAAACCAAGAACTTGGTATATAGTTCACATTACTCCACACTTACTCCTACTTTGAAATAGCCTAAAGCCTATAAAAAGGGGTGTATGGTCCATTTTTGCTTTTTATATAGTATATATAATATGCCTACGTTTATAGGCACCAATGTGCAACAGTGCAGTCGACAAATACCTTGTTTCCCCGGGCGAAATAAAATGGGACCAGTTTGCGTCTGTCACGATTTAACAGTCTCTGGCTTAAAGATTGCCAAGCCTCGTATCGATTCACTTGCTTTTTGTAGCCGACGAGGATTTCTTGCTCGTATTGATCCCCAGGTATTATTCAAAGCAGGAGACGGGAGTGGAAGAAGGGGTCGGATATGGCACAGCGATTTGGGTAAATTGTGCCATTATGTTTTATCCCGTACACATTCAGCTGTGCCTTTTTCCCATTCCTTTGCTTTCATCTCAGGGTATTACGACCTGAAATTGACAAGCAGAAGTCTGCCTCAAAGCACAGAGAGAGAGTTTGAACCCTCCAAGCTCACTTTCGGATTGTTGGATGGGTGTGTGTGTGTATGTCTGGCTTCGCCCCACCAGACATGAGCCGATCTGCTCAGAACATTTTAGTCTTCTATAAATCACACATGGCTTCATTACACCTGGAGTACAAAAAATGAAGGAGAAAAAAACACAAAATACTCACTGGGAAAAAGGCATCCTGTTTTACCACATTCGAACCCAAAGTCAATGCTGTGCTGAAAGTGCATGTGATCGACTGCTAAAAGTACAATTGTCTGGCCCTGGGCATGACCTCATTTTCCTACCTAAACCAGCATATTTTTGACAACCCTGCTGATATTGCTCTATTTAATTCATTTGGTAACTTTTAACAGACATCATAATTACCAAGGGAGCAGAGAACTGCTTGAGATTACTTGAGTTGAGTGAATGTCAGCTTGTACTCATGAAACCCAGAAAATACAAATAGCAACGATGCTAAAAGTTAAAAGTCTCTCTCTCTCTCTCTCTCTCTCTCTCTCTCTCTCTCTGTCTCTTTCTCTCTCTCTCTCTCTCTCTCTCTCTCTCTCTCTCTCTCACATACACACATACTCACACACACACACACACACACACACACACACACACACACACACACACACACACACACACACACACACACACACACACACACACACACACACACACACACACTTTCTCTGGCCCTAGTCTTCCCTATCTTCTCCTAGTCGTCCTTGTGTGTAACTGAGGGGGCAGTTGCCCCTTTGGACTTTGGCAGCAGAGTGGTTAAGATACATGGAGGAGGAGGATGAGGAAGAGGGAGTGGAGGTACAGCTAGAGGAAGATGTGGGGATGGAGGAGGTAACTGAGTAGTGTAGGAGGACGTGGCGGTGCAGATAGAGATGTACTCTGTAGACGTTGATGTTCAGAATTCAGAATGGTCGTCTGACTGCCGTAAACTGCCAAGGGGGTAAGTAAAGCTACCGGTGTAAAGCTGTGGTGAGTTGCAGTTCCAACTCAGTGCATTTTGGTGTTTCCCTTCAACGCTTGGAGAGCAGGACCTAGAAGAGTGTTTGACTCGATGCATTGAGTTAACACTGGAAAATGTACAGTGTGGAGGTGGTGGTGGAGATGGGCGCGAGGCAAAGTGGAGGTAGAGGAGGTTAGCAGGGAGGTGCATGCAGTGGAGGAGGTAGAGGAGGTGACGGTTCGGATACAGTTCAGTTGGAGTGGAGGTGTGGGTGGCAGAAGTGGTTGGTGGCATTGGCTGTGGCATGGTGTGGAGGTCGGTCACCTTGGAGGAGGCGGTGAGGTATTAAGAGATTAGGGCAGTGCGGCTGCCTCGCGCCCATTGGCCACAGCCCCGGGGCCCTGTCAGCCTTCACCCCAGGCCCAGGTGCTGACTCTGCTTGGGTGGCCTCGGGTGGAGAGGGTGGGAGGGGGGAGTGGGAGCTGGCCGTCACAGCACTCCAGATAAGGGTCAAGAGGTCATCGCCACCCAGCTGCAGTCTGTCAGACATGACCCACCCACGCACACACACACACACACACACACACACACACACACACACACACACACACACACACACACACACACACACACACACACACACACACACACACACACACACACACACTCCTACATACACACAGTACACAAATCCCCCAGTCACCCAAAAAAAACTTCTCTTTGCCCCTTTACCTGCTTACCTGCAAAAAAATCTTGAAGGTCAGAGCCTACAGGAGCAGATAAACAACAGCATCCCCAGCAGTAGCCGTTCACATAGTCTCACGGTCTCAGCAGCAGCCCGTGTGGCAGATGGGCGTGGGCGATAACTGGGTGGGTGGTGTCGTCATGACGATATGAGCTGCCCGTCGAGTTGAGCTACAGCTTCAAGCCACAGTTAGCGCCTTTTAGGAGTAAGGCTTAGTGTTTGGGCTGCAGTATGCTAACAGGCTATTGGTGGGGTAGCTCATCTCAATGAAGCAGCACCATCTCGATACGACAGGTGGACGCTGGGAGGAATGGCTGAAGACGCTGCCTGCTGTAGGACCACTGACCTGGTCCCCGTGGCTCCAACAGTGTCCGGACGAATTACGCACATGAACTACACCAGTGCAGCGAAGTAAAAAGTGAAGTGTGTGCGTGTGTGCGTGTGAGTGTGTGTGTGTGCGTGTGTGTTTGCCTGTGTGTGTGCTTGTCTTCCCGTGTGTTCATACAGTACATTGTCATGCCAACTGTGTGGGGGTGAGTTGAAGCCATGGGTGCAAGGGGTGAATCAGGCAGAGAGAGAGAGAGAGAGAGAGAGAGAGAGAGAGAGAGAGAGAGAGAGAGAGAGAGAGAGAGAGAGAGAGAGAGAGAGAGAGAGAGAAAGAGAGAGAGAGAGAGCATGTGTGGGGCACAGGCCGCACAGGTAGAGAGGAAAGAGGACGGGCAGAGCAGTCAAGTGGAGAGGCAGAGAGCGGAAGGCAGGTGTCAACACAAGGACCAGAGAGAGAGAGAGAGTGAGAGAGAGAGAGAGAGAGAGAGAGAGAGAGAGAGAGAGAGAGAGAGAGAGAGAGAGAGAGAGGGCAACAGCTCCAGACACCAGCGGAGTAACGCAGTGCAGTGACGGCTGTGGTGATTGGTTACAGAAAACAGGAGTGCAAAGGGCAGAGAAATGTTTGAAAAACTGCCCGCGATAAAGACGAAATAAATCAATGAAGCCAAAAAATTGGCAACCCTCCTCCTCCCTCCTCCTCCCTCCTCCTCTCCCCCTTCTCCTTCCCCCTCCTCTTTCCTGCGTGCCACTGGTGGTTTGGGGGGTAGCGGTAAAGGGCAGAGGTGTACACAAAAGAGAAGTGCAGTAGTGAGATCACATGTTGACAGTTTCGTGTTTTCAATGCAAAGCTCAATACATGTTGATGAATCAACTTAAAAATGTATTCAGCATTTGTGTTGCTTAAAAATAATCAATATAGGCCTACATTTCGCTGATGCACAATAAAATTAAAACGACATTTGTAAAATTTTAGAAACAAATCTTGACGATAATGATGTCAGTGATTCATTCACTCTTGTAACTTTAGGAGCGCAGCAAGTATCCTCCTGAGCCATCACCCTGGTATCATGTTTTATGCCCAAATGACAATATTTGAAGCACAGAGCATTCCATAACTTTGGCGTGGCATGTTGATGCAGTCACCTAGACCTAGACCTCTCCCTAACCACAACCATCCGTGAAGTCATGTTACTGAAGGGAATATTTTTGAGTTTACTTAACTTTTGACGGCAAACACATAGGCCTACTAGTTTTCCAATTTTGCAGCCTAGGAGTCAAAAAGTGACATGTTGGGCCGGCGATATGCTTGCTGTTTGCCTTAAATTGTGAGTGAACATACTTTCTTCAGAACAACCGGAGAACTTTGCACGATACTGAAGGTATTATCTAGGGGGCAGACAGCTAACGGGGCTCTCAGTAATGTTTTCCACCATTGTTGGACCACCACTACCATGAGCTCAACATATCAACAACTTAACAAGTTCAAAAGATCACCCTCACGGTTTTGTGAACGCATCCGCCTACCTTGTGTGAGTTGTTCTCCTGTTCACAAAATTGCTATAAAAAAATGTGTTCATGCACAAAATGTGCCCGTGCACGTGTGTCCTGCAGCAAGCATATCACCGGCCTTGGGATGAGATCATGTTGTGAGTGCTTGTTCAAGACAAATGGTGAGAGAAAGGAGGCTGTCAGATTCCTCTTCTCAGAGTCAGTGGCCAAAAGGACCTTTAGAAATCACTGCAACATGAATCACTTGGCAGAAACTGATATAAAAGTGACAAGATGTGTGACCAAAGGCAGGATGGGAGAAACTTTTTATATGCTGTAAAAAAATTGGCTTATCTACGTACCTCCCATAATTAGGCTTCTACTGGAATGAAAACATGCCTTTACATTATCAATACATAATGCAGTTACTATTAGAGATGCACCGGATCCTGATTTTTAGGATCCTGCCGGATACCGGATCCACTGCTTAAGATCCTGCCGGCTCCGGAACCGGATACTGGATCCTACGAAAGGGTTGAAATACATAGCCTACTCACACACGTGGGCCCTTTCTATCACGTTGGAACCGGATCCGGATCCTGTGAAAAACCCTATTATCCTGCCGGATCCGGAACCGGATCTTGGATCCGGTGCATCTCTAGTTACTATATTACATTAAGAATATTTTCACGAGTTTCTTTGTGTCCTACGTCAAAATGCAATTTGGTGTTTGCTCATTGTTCCTTACAGACACCAAAATGCAATAAAGGACATTAACATGCTGTCATATTATTTTAAGTCAAAAGCAATATTTTTTAAATAAGTCAGACCCAACCAGCAAACATAAGTTATTTGAATATCGTGACCAGGGGGGAGTGCACACACACACACACACACACACACACACACACACACACACACACACACACACACACACACACACACACACACACACACACACACACACACACACACAATCAGAAAGAGAGAGAGAGAGAGAGAGAGAGAGAGAGAGAGAGAGAGAGAGAGAGAGAGAGAGAGAGAGAGAGAGAGAGAGCGCAATATGACAAAAGAGGAGTGCAGCTAGTGAGTATGGCACGCTATAGTGAGCAAGTCAAAAGGCCATCTCATAGGGGTATAACCCCCAACCAAGTCCATGATTAAAAATGCACATCTAATAAAGAAAAACTAATTAAGTGGCTCCTCTAGTCATTCCACCTCACAGAGGAGAGAGAGAGAGAGAGAGAGAGAGAGAGAGAGAGAGAGAGAGAGAGAGAGAGAGAGAGAGAGAGAGAGAGAGAGAGAGAGAGAAAGAGAAAGAGAGAGAGAGAGAGCATAAATCGGAGGCTTTCACAAGAGCAGATACACGATAGTTTTCACAAGAAATGAAGGAGTTGCCTAATGCTCCCCCTGGCAAGGTGATTAAACGCAATTTATACGGCCTTGCCTTGGTCAACCAATTCATCCATTCAAGCACTTAGGTTCCAAAAAACCATATTACCTGAATTCATTTGCACGAAAGGCTGCTTCACTTTAATGTAGTTGCTTGTGTTAGTCCAAAGATTTACTTAAGCCTCACTTCAATAGAACATTACATAGTAATTTAATAAAAAGCACAGCGAGGGAAAAGAGCGGTCCCTGTGATGGATAGGGTGAATGAGAAGGCTTCTGTAACTGTTCTGTGCGCCTAGTTTCCACCTTTCTACAACAGTTTAATATTGGCCACTGTGTGTGTGTGTGTGTGTGTGTGTGTGTGTGTGTGTGTGTGTGTGTGTGTGTGTGTGTGTGTGTGTGTGTGTGTGTGTGTGTGTGTGTGTGTGTGTGTGTGTGTGCGTGCGTGTGTGAGAGAGAGAGAGAGAGAGAGAGAGAGAGAGAGAGAGAGAGAGAGAGAGAGAGAGAGAGAGAGAGAAGGAGAGAGAGGTGGCTGTGGTATATCCAAACCATTTTAGTGAAGCGTAGCTCCTTCATCTTTACAGTAATTTGCTTGAAATAGAGATGCTCCTTTGGTGTGAAGCAAACATTAAACCTTTACATGGCCTCCAATGAGGAGATGAGATTACTTCCCTGCAGGAGGCAAGCCTCGCCTCTCGTGATCAAACAGATCAAAAAATATATTTATGTTCTTTGAGGTGTTTTTTTAAAGCCTGTCTGTATACCAGGGCATGATTTCACTTGTGGATGGGTTTGAGAGACCAAAAATAAGCCTCTTGATTTATTCGGCAATGCATAATCACAAGTGGCTCTTAGATTTGCATATATCATCATCTCCTGGAAATATTAAAATCATCCTTTTAAGTTGAAGTCAATTATAAAATTTGGCATGGTGCATGATGACTGGCGTATCACTGTATGGGTGTGAAAGAGACGGAGACAGTAGGAGACTGACAGAGAAATATGTGAGGAGAGAGGAGAGAGGGCAAATGAGTGCACTGCACTCCTTCAGGATGAACCATACTTGCTTGTTGACTAATGTAACTGAGATCATCTGTGCTATAGTTTGCCACTCAAGGCTCAAACCTGTGAGTTGCCAGTCAACGCTCCAACTCAGGTATGGTCGACACAGCAGATTGCCACTGAGCTAAAGGCCCAGACCAATAGCTCAGCGGTATCGATGCTGTGTGAGTCATCAGGAGGGAAGTTTACTAATACTAATATTCTATGTCGAATGAGCAAATTTTCCAAAATGAGATATATCCATTTTATAGAACCTTGGAAAATTGACATTTTTGTATTGGGCATTGAAATTCATTGCAAAATGCATTTTTATAGAGGTTTTAAAGTATGTTCTCAAAACATTTGAATGGTGAGAATTCACACATAGATGAGAGAACCTCTTAACAGTCATTTCCAATATTAAAATGCAAAAAGTCAAAAATGGTGGATATAGCGTTTTGGAAAAGAGCTCTTCAAATGTAGTTGTCATCCATTACACTCACCACCTACAGCTAATTCCCATCCTTGTCCTCGCACCAGTGTAACTGGGGTCATCTTGTGCTAGTTTGTCACTTGGGGCTTCATCCCACTACCTGCCAGTCAATGCTCCAATTCGGCATAAGAGGCACCTGAGCTGGTCCAAGACCAGCCTGATCTCCAAAAAATCCGTGCTCCTGGACACGGATGTTAAGGACACGAAATCCGTGTCCAGGAGCACGGATTTTGCCAAAATTCCGTGCTCCTGGACACAGAATTGTTTTCCGTGATGGGCACACGGAAGTGCTTTCTATATTCCCACAGCACTGTTTTAACTCTATCATTAGAAAATACATACCAAATGCTAATCCTAAGCAAAATAAGGCTATAGCAATGTAAGTTGTGCCCTGACCTAAACATTCCCTAACCTTAACCTGTCATTAAAAACATATTTTTGAGAAATACCTTTTCCAGTTGCACATGTTGCCAAGACCGATAACTCAGCACAACCGAGTGTAAGAGCCTTTGGGAGAGAGGTTTACTATCGTTCTACACCAAACTCTGCTAAACATGTCAAAATGGTGGACATGGAGAACGTTCACCTTTTCATGTATGAAAAGTGCAATTTTCCCTGTCATGATGAATACTTACAATTTGATGGTGGTGGTAGGTATTTGTGAATGGGCAGCATGAATTCTAGAAATAAACTGCTAAAAAAAACCTTTAACCATGTAAGTCAGGGATCTTCCTTGAACTGTAGGTCACCTATCAGAACATTCAGGGCTTCCGTACACCGGCTCCGACAAAGTGCGGCGCACTTTTGCTTCCGACATAATTCGGACCCCCAAACCAAATTTCACACAAACATTGCATTGATAGTCAATGGGCGCCGCCGACAAAATAGAACTCGTCTCTAATTGCTATCTGACATCGGCCAATGTCCACGGACATCGGCGCCAGTGTGCGTGGTTCTATTGAAAACAATGGAATCGAATTTTAGCTGAGCAGTGCTCAGCACTTTGTCGGAGCCGGTGTGCGGAAGCCCTAACATTCTTCATACAGTACTTCACACTTAAAAGGCTGCATCTGGTGGCATGGTGCTAAGTGGGCTAAGATGCAGTACCATGACAAGGGGAAACCGGGTTCGATTGCGACCGAGGTCATATTAGGTCCTTTCCCACTCACTCATGTTACAATCTAAAAGCCATAAAAGCCCCCAGAAATCATCACCTGTTGAGTCACAACCTGCAGCAAATATTTCACTGATGCACACTTTGTGTTTGAAAGTCAAATGACTATTTTCCCTCCTTTTCTGTGCCCTCTGGCCTCTTGCCGTGGTGTTGCCTCTGTGAGGGACTAAAATAGAGTTTGCATGCTATCAACCAGAACTCAGAATAAGTTTTTGGGTGCTTTGAATTGGATTTTTTGCAAGACATTGAATAAAAACTTCCAGAACGCACAGGAAAGTATGAAAGGAAATACATGTAGTTTGACTTGCACCACATGACTTCATTTGGTCTTTCACTCAGACAAAATGGCTGCTCTGCATAGAGCATGTAGCCATAGATGTAATAGGTCTATGTATAGCCTATATTTAAAAAAAACGATGGCTTTGTCTGAAAACACAACACAAAAGTAGAAGGTCTAACATTTGCCGAAGCTTTCAAATGCCACATGGGCGTTTGCTGGAGGTGTTTGCCTTTTCTGTTTGTTTCTACCCGTGGGCGAGAGGTAAATGTAATGTGAAGTCGCAAGGGGAACATAAAAATAAAGAGAGAGAGAGAAAGAGAGAGAGAGAAGGAGGAAGAGATAGCTCTGACATTTGTTGAGGGAGCCGCAATGTTTTCTTAAGCCATCAGGGCCTAAAAGCCACCCTTAACAACACAGTCAATAAAGCCGGTCTGAGGAAGACGTGCCGGCTTAACTCCACCACTTAATGCCCTTTCACAACAGCACACACAACATTTCACTGTTGCTCTCGCTTGTCAGACTGCCTCCCGGCTGGACCATAAGGAAAGCTTTGGCCTTGCCGCCACCCTTAATTGTTTGGCGGTTTGTGTGCTTGTTTGTTTTCAGGGCTCTGTATCACCCAGCTGACCTCTGTCGATTTACCTAAACATCATCTCCTTTATCGCAGCACAGGGTTGCATGCATCAGCCCTGTATTTGATTCCACACCCGGGAAGCAGATAAATCGTAGGCCATTCGTTCTCAAAAGGCACATTCAGACCGACAAAGAACCGTATACCGGTGGTCGTTCCCACACCTAATCTTGAAACGACTGCCGAGAATAGGTGCCTTAATTTGGGCCTACTTGTGTTTTTTTTGTTTATTTGCAAACCGTAATGTCAACGTAGGCCTCAGGAGGACAGAGTCACATGTTGTAAAAAGACATCTGTCTCAAAAAGATTGGGTGCAGGACGAGCAAAATCACATGAAAACTGAAAACTAGTCTGCAACACCAAGCTCCAGTTTCTCGTACTTTAATGTGACGTTTCGGGTAGAATGCCCTTCATCAGACATTGTCTGCCCGAAAGTTAAAGTAAGAGAAACGGGAGCTAGGTGTCACGGACTTTATTTTTTCAGTTTTCACATGTTGTGAAGAACATAAACTGGTATGAATGCAGAAGGTTTGCGGGAAGCACTTGGGAATGTAACTGGTGAACGCACAGATGACTGAGGGCCCCTGACTGACTGAGGGCCCCTCTTCATTTAGTGATGTTGACTGTGTTTTTTGTTTCCTAATGGTCCCCCCTTTTGCCACTTTGTCATGTGTCATGTGATGAACAGTTCTGTTCAAGTTTTTATTGGTGAAACACATTCACTTGCGTAAGAATAACTATGACCAAAGGATACAAGGACAAGTGTTCTTACCTCAGGTCTAAAAAAAAATAGCAAACACCTTTTTTGAACCCGACTCGCTTTGTTACTCCTAGTCAGACCTTCATGCTCAACACATAATATAGCCAAATGAATTAACAATAGCCAGCCAAAGGCACATTGTAACCTTTCTGACTAGTTTTAGCTCTCAAGGCTAAAGCACATCCTTGATGTGGAATTCTAAGATTGCTCACCGGCAGTTTCAGTACTCTGTTGTTCACTTGACCCTGACCTGAATCTGAAACATTTTGTTCCAGTCTACCATCATGATTTTTTTATTTGTTTGGTGTGTGTGTGTGTGTGTGTGTGTGTGTGTCTGTGTGTGTGCGTGCGTGCGTGCGTGCGTGCGTGCGTGCATGTGAGTGATTGCCTTTGAGATGCATTACTTTCTTTCTTCTTGGACAGACCTTCCAAAGGTGTTTTCAAGCCAACAGATAACTTCCCAAAGTTGAACCCACTGACGTGTCCAGGCAGTGTCCAATGTCCAAGTAGTCATCAGAAAACAAAAAGTTGGATTGCGATGTGAACTGAATAAAACAACACTGTTGCGAATCGTACCCCTGGTTGGCCTAAAAACAGCCTAAGTAGAGAAAAAACAGCCACCCGATGCTATTCGGTTTGAGGGTTTATCATTTCATCACCTCATATCGTCTTATACACATGCATCCTCTTGAAAGTACACACTGTTAGCCCTGTTAACTATGTATACAGCCCTGATAGTCTAAATCAAGAAAGATTGCTTGTTTTCACCTTGTTTTGATGTTGCTACAAATTTTGTTTACTCCATATATTTCCTATATTTTGTGGTCTACTGGTTCTTGTGAAATGACGTTCTGTTTTGCCAGGTTTGCACTTGCTCAACTCATTTGCCTTGTGCCTTATTGTGCTTTGCAACTCCCAAGGCATAAGGTGCCTGCTTTCTGTTTTTGATCACTGTGAACTAAAGACCCAACCTCGAAGATTTTTACAAATATTTTTGCACAAAAGTTTGTACAGTTTCCGAAACCTTTTGCCTCAGCCAATGTCTTGGTGTGTATCACAGTCTACCTTCTAAAAATACAGCACATACTTGCTGAACAGTTTGGTGTGACCAGTGTTATTTTGCTGCAGACTGTATGCTGTCTAAACCAAGAACTTCAGAATTCCTCATTTGACCAAATTTCTGCGTCAACCATATTGGGGCTCCCAAAACCTGCCTCCTCAGTCAACAGACCTAGGCAGCAGAGTGCATTCTCTACCCACACACGCACACGCACACACACACACAGACACACACACACACACACACACACACACACACACACACACACACACACACACACACACACACACACACACACACACACACACACACACACACACACACACACACACACACACTTTAATCAAGGTGGCCCTGGCTCTAAACATACACAATCCAATTACATCGCTGTCTGTGCATAAGAAAGCCATTACCCGACCGACCACCACCTTCACAACGCATGCAGCACAGCACAGCACAGTACAGCCCACGTTCACACCAAGAAATCACAGGCTTGTAGCACTATTGATCCCTTCCATGTGGGAAATTCAATTTGATCCAGCATGACACGGGGGATGTGGTTAACATCACAGGGGAGATTTGAACGAAGAATAATAAAAAAACAAGGGTGTCTTTGCAGTGCACAAACAAGGCTATTAGGTGTAGCTATTAGCATCTAGTTGTGCCATAATTATCTAATAGCACAGTACAGTAAGGTGTTTTCACATGCTAAGTGTGATGTGTAAATAGGGCAGACTTTGTAAAAACTTAAAATAAAGCACAAATGCAACTTTTCTGTGGCATTCAGTGCAAACCTGTTTTGTTGAATTTCAACTTTACATGTACATTTTGTGAGGGGAGCCATAAAAACAAACCTAACCAACTTATGAGCATTTTGCACATGAGACATTAGGCCGGTCAAAGATTTCTTGGTGTCACACTTCTTGGTAAAAAAGAGAAAAGTCACAGGTTCTAACCGAAACGTCACGGGAAAAAAAAATAATAATAATAATTGGCAGCATGAAATCCTGGTTGTAGCAGACTTTTCTCTCTTTTTTTATCTGGCTATTTATTGGTCCTGCTCCCAGGTCAGACACTTGGATGTGCAAGCTTTTACCTTCCACTTGTCACACTTCTTGGTGTCAATAGTGCTAAAAAGTAAAGTGCTGATTATGATAGCATCAGGCAAGACACCATACACAATCAAAAGCGCAACGTTTAGTTTCTGCAAACCAAAGAGAGTACATTTTACATAAGACATTGCATTGATGAATGTGCATCGGCTACATTTCTTCAGTCCACCATATAACATGTTGAGTGCAAATAGCAATATATTGCAGGCTATCCTCCATCCCTCCCCATGGTCAAGCAGCATTGTTAGGGATAGAAAACTGCTCTGCGAATATAGCCATCTATTTTTGAGGAAGCATAAAGCACAGTAAAGAAGAGAGGTTACATATTGATTGCACATAACACAGAACATGAAGCAGTCTGCTACCCACTGATGTTGTGTATTCATGACCACCTAAACTGTTCAGAAACTCAGACACCAACAAATATTGCGAAACTTTTTTGTCTGTCTAAGCTCTGGGCAAAAAAAAATTAGACCTAGGCCTACATCCTTTCAGAAGGACCCAAAAAAAGAAGAAAACCTCCGCCCGTTTCGTTTCCCGCAGGGCATATCATTTGGTACATCTACTTTGCAGAGCACAAAGGGGTTTGCAGGCCAATTACCCAGGGAGATATCTGTGAACGGTCACGACTCCGACTCCTGACTAGCCTCCCTCCAATGCTTCTATATACTGTAGCCTACGTGAGGAAGATGGCAAAAGCAAGAGGTGTAAAGGTGCCTCATATTTACCCACTAATGAAATAATTCTATCTCGGTTCTCCCTGCATCAGCTCTTTGCAAAAAAAAAAAAAAAAAAAAGGAGAGGAGAGGAGAGGAGGGGGTGGTTGAGCGAGACATAATCAGCCACGGGGCGAGAGATTGTGCCTACGTTCGTTTGGCGGTGAAATGTAATCCACATGAGGAGAAGTAACAACCCCTCCACACAAAAGCACAGCTGCTTAAAAAGGGAGCGCATGCTTGTCATCCTACTCACTGGAGTCATTTGGAAAACTAATTAAACTTTTCCTATACACAGCCCCCCGAAGCTTACACAACGTTTGCTGGGTGGGAGAGTGGCAGAGAGGGTGGAGAAAAGAGTGAATTATGGGAGAGGGAGAGAGAGAGAGAGAGAGAGAGAGAGAGAGAGAGAGAGAGAGAGAGAGAGAGAGAGAGAGAGAGAGAGCAGAATGAGCTACTTACGGTTTATTAGCTGAAAGACTGGCATTTACCTAATTCAAATAAATATCAAGCTGATGACCTTGTTTCCAATGAGAGAAGATTATTTGTTTTTAATGTCTCTCCTCTCTCTCCGCCTCCCCCCGCCACGGCACTATCTCTTCCTGTCAGTTTTAAGGGAAAAATTGAAGTGGTCTCCTGGGGCTGAGTTTGATGTGGAGATGAATTCCTTAGCACACACAGGCGAGCGTGCTCATACGCACACACACACACACACACACACACACACACGCACGCACGCACGCACACACACACACACACACACACACACACACACACACACACACACACACACACACACACACACACACACACACACACACACACTCACACATGCACATGTGCACACACACACACACACACACACACACACACACACACACACACACGCGCGTATGTATGCACATGCAGTCTCACGCACGCGTTCACACCCACACGAACACGCACACACACACAGCCCCACCTTAATATCTTTGTGGTGCCCTCCCATTGACTTCCATTCATATTAACCCTAACAATAGCTAAAGATTGCTCAACTGTGCCCAAGCTAAAACAATCCCTAACCTTAACCTGTCAGTGAGGAAATGCTTTACACTTTTATTTTGACCAATAACAGCAAAACTACCACAGCAAAAGGGGTCAAAACATGTGGGGTCCATAATTTGGGCCCCACCCGGCGCGAGGTCCCCACCTTGTTGGTGCGATCCAATAGCAGTGGCCTCACAAAGGTTGAATGGTGCAGTGCACGCGCACACACACACAAACACACACACACGCACCCACGTACGCACACGCACACACACACACACACACACACACACACACACACACACATGGAAAGAGATAGAGACAGCGCTCCTGGCTTTCTTTCGCAGTGTTCCACATCCTGGCCCTGTACTGTATTGCACTGAGCAGCTCCAACTCAGCAGTGCTGCGCTGCACTGTCCCCTCACCACAGTAGCTATTGGGGTTAACACTCCTGGCCTCCTCTGAGATGCCTACATTAAGTAAAAGCAGCGTGCAAACGTGACGGATGCTTTTAACACGATCCACCCACCACTGGAAGCCAAACACTGGGGCCAATTTGAGCTAGATAGATGATGCATACTGTGTCCTAAGTGGTTGGAGCGAGGCATGTGCGTTTGGCACACAACCGAGGCACAAAATGGTGCGTCGGGTGACAGCAGCGTGAGCGCAATTAATTAGAATGCTGTAGTATGGCCTTGCTAGCCAGGTCCTAATGATTTATAATTAGGCTTCCACACACGTTGAGTCAACTTTTTTACCGTTTTCCATCGACAAGTTAATTCATGGTTTATGCATAAACCGATAGCCTAGCTTGTCTGTGTCATCGATATTCATGAGGTATGGGGTTTTAATTGTGTAACCCTCTTAAAGAGTGCCATTATATAATATTTATAAATTATCTCAATTAATCTTGCGTTTAAATCTCGGCGCACGCTCATTGCGCCGCAGAGGGTTTTTCCCATGTGCCTAATGTGATTCACACCAGGAAGTCCACCTTTGACTCGGCGCTACACACGTTCTCACCGCACCGCATTATGTCCTTGTCGACATGCTGAGTTATGGCCGAGCTGTGTTTACCCTTCCAAAGTTTTTCAGCTGGATGGATTCACTACATACTGTACGCATATATACTGTCCTTAGGCTGCGCTGCCGCTGTCAAATGGATGAAGAGGCTCGCTGGATCGTGGCCAAGTCATTATAATGGTGCGCCTCCACCAACAGACTTTATGGGCTCAGCATTTTTCATTATCCGTCAACACTTAGCAGAGATTAAACCGAAAATGTTACAGTAATAACTAACATTTACGAGTCGCTGTAAATTCCTGTAACAGGACTTATTTTTTAATTATCGAGCCCTTTATTAAACAACAGATGGAAAGGTCTTCGTCATGAGTGTATTCATGGCTTGTATCGCGGGATAGGATCGGCCGCCGTTATCCTTTCTCTTGTCTGTCGGGGGACATTTTAGTGATACACTGTTATAGCTCAGTGATGTATTTGTCTGAGATAGGGCTGTAGAGAGAGAGAGAAATAGCGTGAGAGAGAGAGATAGGCAGAGAAAGGGAGAGAGACAAAGAGAGATAGAGAGAGAGAGAGAGAGTGTGTGTGTGTGTGTGTGTGTGTGTGTGTGTGTGTGTGCGTGCGTCGTGTGCGTGAGTGTGTGTCTGCGTGCGTGCGAGTGTGCGAGTATGTGTGTGTGTATGTGTAATACAGGTAGAGACAAAGAGAGGAAGAGTACAAAGGGACTTATGGCTATTTGCATCACAGAGCACAACAGGTCGTGTTATGTTCAAGGATGATAATATCACTGCTAAATGATATCCTACATCTACCAAATGAAAGGTCAATCACCTCTTTCAAAAGCCGGCTTACTTTTTGGTTGCCAGGGTGCATGTTTTTTCTCCCTCCCTGTTTCAGTTGTGCTCACTGCATCACAAATGGGTCAGTTGTCCCGGGGCCCAGGGAAAAGGCTCTCCCAAAATTGGGACTCTAAAATACTTTGAGTATAAAGACGGGGCCCAGTCAAAGCCATCAACGACCCTGCTCCCCCCTCACGCAGAGGTCATAGGACATCCTCCAGCTGGTAGTTGTTTATGGTACCACATCTCAGGCTGTCATCTGTCACCTCAGCCTACTGTTCATCTCAACGGCACTGCACCATGAAATGCCGTGCCATCAGCCACAGCGACTCGTAATGGAAGCTAGGATTAAACAACGTGGTGATAAGATAAATTCCTAAATTGTGGCAGTTAAACATTTAATATTTTACACATATTTTTCATGAGCACGTATTTTCTACTGTGAGTGATGGAATGAAAGTTCTGAAATGTTAACTCTATCGCGATGTCTTGGATGGTCTCTCTCTCCCCCTCAGTGTACTGCAGACTCCCACTCATGTCGAGGTCATCGGCTGTCCTCCAGCTGTTAGTTGTTTATGGTACAGTACCACATCTCGGCCTGTCACTCTTCGCCGTTCATCCCGGCCATAATGCATCCTGCCAGCCGTGCCTTTCCATGAGTGGATGGGCCAGTCTCCATTGCTGGCAGTGCACTGACTGACTCAGAGCATGACAGGGGAACAAGTGATAGAGGGTGAAAAAAGCCCATAATGCACTTTTTCATCAACAAAGGGCCTTTTTGCCTCTACCCTCCATCCTTCCCTTCTCCCCTCCTGCCCTCTCTGTCTGTCTGTCTGTCGGGTTGAGACAGCTTGTCAAAGAAAGGCAAAAAGAGAGAAAGAAAGAACTAGAAAAAGGATGAGAAAAAGAAGGGAAGAAAGAAAGAAAGAAAGAAAGAAAGAAAGAAAGAAAGAAAGAAAGAAAGAAAGAAAGAAAGAAAGAAAGAAAGAAAGAAAGAAAGAAAGGAAGGAAGAAAGAAAGACACGCACATAGGCCTTTAAAACTGGCTTTCAGCTGTGTCTGTTTCACACATTTGCGTGAATGGTTGCACTTTTACATTTTTCAAACTTTTTTGGTTTTCTTTTTTGCGTAAGTGTTTGGGAAAGAGAAAAGGAAGGTTAGGATCCTTACAATGACAGAAATGTCACCTTGAAAGTGGGGAAAAAGGCAAACAACTTTTGTTGTTATGGTTCTTTTATTTCTGCCATTTGAGTCTATTTCTTGAGCAAATGCAGCACAGCCAGAAGTGTTTTTACCAACAAAGCTCATTGGCAATGACTGTGAGAAGCAGGGTCGCTGACAGATTTGACTGGCCCCGGGACAAGGCCATTAGAAAGGCCCCCTCACTCAATGCCATCAATGTACGTACTGTGGACCCAATTCTGGCACCCCCCTTCTCCCTGCACCCAGGACAGCTGATCCCTTTGCCCCTCTGCTGTAGGCTCTCCTGACAAGGAGAAAAAAGAACGCCAGAGATTGATGAGACAGTCAAGGCCAGGCTGCTCTTTTCTCATCCCCTCTGTAAGACGTTGAGCACAGGTGAGCTTAATCACACTGCATAATTAAGAAGAGTGCCTCTCCATGTGTGATATTGTCTCTTGCAAATAACTCAAATCTCACGCTTCAGCTCAGGAGGGACACAAATGCCTTGTTTTTTTATTTTTTTGCATTTGACTGACAAGTAAGTGCGTGTGTGTGTGTGTGTGTGTGTGTGTGTGTGTGTGTGTGTGTGTGTGTGTGTGTGTGTGTGTGTGTGTGTGTGTGTGTGTGTGTGTGTGTGTGTGTGTGTGTGTGTGTGTGTGTGTGTGTGTGTGTGTGTGTGTGTGTGTGTGTTTGTGTGTGTGTGTGTGTGTGTGTGTGTGTGTGTGTGTGTGTGTGTGTGTGTGTGTGTGTGTGTGTGTGTGTGTGTGTGTGTGTGTGCGTGAGCGTGTGTGTGTGTGTGTGAGCGTGTGTGCGTGTGTGTGTGCATCTCTGCGTGCATGTGTATGTGTGTGTCAATGCAGAGACAATAGGATACACAAACTGACAGACAGCCTGGCTGGGGAGGGAGGGGGGATACTGAAGGAAAGAGAGGGAGAAAGAGAGGCGGAGAGTACATCACCAGCGACTTAGCAGTCTCGTTAGTGACACCTGTTGGTGACAAGCAAGAACAAGCAGCAGACGGCAGCCTTCCTGGCTCTCCCCCATACATCACCTGCTTGTTTGGGCCTATTTGTACTTGGCATCAGACACACGCTGCATCTGGATATATAGTGCCTAGGCTGACCAGAAAACCACTTCCTCCAGACATGACCTGTTTTTAAGGCCTGAAATAAAATCTAGGACTCCGGGTACCATTCCTCCTATTCCTCTCACTGGCCAGAGTTTTGCTTCGGTTCGCATCCTCTAAACACATTGCAGTTACACTATGTCACATCAGCTACTAAATGCACTGTGCTTACTGTTTACTACAGAGTATTTCTACGTGTATGTGTACCGTACTGTCAGGCATGAATGGATAGTATATAACCTAAAAATGCCAGCTATTATTGTATTGTAAGATGCAAAAATCGATGAACAACAATGTAATAGTTATCTCTCTCTCTTTCTTTCTTTCTTTCTCTATCTCTCTCTCTGCTAGAGAGTCCGTGCTAGAGGCACTGTTCACATTATAACGCCTAACTTGTGATTATAGCCTGAAGCATATTCACAGCATGCATTCTAAGAAGTACCGTGTCAGAATTGACCCAAACTTTGTGTGCTCAGGAACACATTTTGTGTCCATTATTAGATGTTTCAACTATAGGCCTATGTTTATACAGGGCAAAATAAGGAATCAATAAAATAAAACTGTTTCAGTCAGGCCACATTCCTGGTATGTGATGAGTAAATGTTAGTAGGCCTATATTTGGCTATGTTGTACATTTAAAATATGAATAATTAATGTGCAATTTGGCACAAAATATACCAGATAATAATAATACCCATGTTGTGTCACATTTTACACACAATGTGCTAAAACAATCAACCCCCACAATGCATGTGTAAGTAAAATGACACATTCCTTATTGGACTGTGGTGACATGCTCACAGAATAGAGGATAAGCTCAGACTGACTATTATGCATGCACAATAGTTCTCTCAGGTCCAAGTCAAGAAAGACATGTGAAATTCTGAAGGCATTTTCTTTCTTGAATAAGTAATGTACTAAATTTGGCGAGCAGAGTTGATTAGCTGATCAAGAGCACCTGAGGCGAATCAGAAACGGCAAGCACTTGGCTACCATGGCTACTTGCCAGAACTTACTCTGACGGTAGATTTATGATATTACAAACTGGGCAATAGGTCATACTGTAGGCTAGATTAATCAAGATGAATAGATTATACTGTAGGTAGCCTACTGTAGATTAATCAAGGTTGTTGGGAGAGTTTTCTGCCACAGAGTGTGACTCATAGAGTAGAACATGTAGGCTATCTTTAGTTTGAGGGATACTAAATAAAATAAACATGTCCTGGATTGCAGTTTATTTCAAACATGCTAATGTACATATAGGCCTACAGTATTATCCACCTTATTCCTAGCTCCCATGATACCATGGACAAAAAAGGGGGGACACTTCCGCTTTGTCATGGCTGCTTATTACTCCTTGATATCTGCCGCAGCATTTTTAAAACCAATGGATCACCACGTTGTATAAATATACGCGAGAAAGAGTAATCATACGCGAAACCGTCTACCGTCTACCGTCTGCCGTCTATGCGCACAGATCAGGAGAACGATATGAAAAAAGTAACATTATATACCATTTGACTCATAAACGCAGTTTGTCTCAGCATGTATGATACATCTTCGTTCTCGCTGGAGAACGGATTTCTCGTGATTGTGCTGCTCTCGCAGGAGAGTGGCTGTCCACGCAGTGGACTGATCATCAAAGTGCTTCATGGAGTCCGCAGGGACCACTGCACTCAAGAAGCTGAGAGATTACGTGGCGTATTGGGCAAGATCGCTGGCCGTGGTGCTGAAGTACTGCCACGGCTGAGAAAAGTCTATGCAGCACACATTCTCGAGCTTGGGAGTAGCCTATATGGGGCACCACTGAGAGCTCGGGCAGTATCTGCACCTGCAGATATGTGTGAGCTCTGAGCGAACACCATTCGGCAGATGATGGCTGGAGAGCAGTGGAGCGAGGTGAACTGGAAGAACAAAACACCGGCATCTTCGTTCTCGCTGGAGAACGGACCTCTCGTGATCGTGCCACTCTCGCAGGAGAGTGGCTGTCCACGTGGAGCTTCTCGGGGTCCGCAGGGACTACTGCACTCAAGAGGCTGAGATAGACTATATGGCGTATTGCAAGACACCTGACGAATCAATCGAACAGCGGCGGACAGGAGGTGAAAGGGGAGGTGGTGGGTGCAAGCGAGAAAGAACATTTCTGACTGGAGACAGGTGAGTGGAGAATAAATGCTGGATAGTTAATATTTTCTGAGCGCTGAAATTCAACCAAATGACGGCAGAGCGGAGAATGAGATGCAGCTGGTTAAATAGAAGTGCCTATCTTTTCGCGCTGAATTTGGGCGAATGACAGTTGAGTGGAGAACAGAATACAGGTAATAAGGCATGCCAAATTTCATTACGCTTCTCTAAAACTTTCGTTTTTATCAAAACGTGCATTAAAAAAGAAACCAGCACATTTAAATAACTTGTGTTTCACTCAAACATTTATATAGAAAGTTGCTTTTGAGGTGGCCCAGTTGTTTGCGTGGGTATTCAGCTAAACTGGAAATTGCACCTCTTTCCCTTTGCTACATTAGTGACCCCAGGAATAGGGTGGGTATAGGCAAGCTAAGAGAAGCTAGTGAGGTGGCCTTCACTAAGGACTATAGAGATACAGACACACAAAAGAAGAAACTATTTCTAAGTACTTTTACTTTCTGTATGTTTCTACCTTAATTCAAACTCCATCATTGTTTGTATTATTCTTCATATAGGCTACTATAACTTATATTTTACCACTATTCTACTTTTGCTTTACTTCTATCGCTTTACTTTCACCGCTCTTTTATAAATAACCATGACCATATTCTTTGAGACGTGCGTTAGCTACGCTGAGTATCGACTAACTTTTTCAGGGCTTTTCATTTTTACAGAAAACACAGTGCTTTGATGGAGCTGCACTCCGAATGGTCTGCTGCCACTTTACTGCCTATTCTCTCTATTTATACATCATATCCACTCAAACACACTTGTAAACTTCAAATGTGCATCTACAGAGAGAGAAAGGAGAGAGAGAGAGAGAGAGAGAGAGAGAGAGAGAGAGAGAGAGAGAGAGAGAGAGAGAGAGAGAGAGAGAGAGAGAGAGAGAGAGAGTTAAATCCACAGAAGAACAGAGCTACAAAGAGATGCAACACTCCCAGATCGCCGCTGTTTCTCTCTGACACCCACCCACCAGCCGGCGCAGTTGAATCACAGCTGAATTATTGGGTTTCTGGAAATGCTTCAGTGAAAATGATGGCGCTCTGGGCAAAATAAACTGTGGTTAGATTCGGCGGGGTTCAGGGGTCAATCACCATTGCGGGTGACAGGT
>NC_085866.1:45356642-45366642 GCF_034702125.1 Engraulis encrasicolus | reverse complement strand
GAATAGAATAAGTGAGATCTGCATACTCATGAGACTAACACAAAAGATGTAAAGTTCTTACACTTTGCTTCCCTGGGGCATGGGGCGGGGGGGCTAGAGTGGGGGCCCTAGGTAGTGCGGGGGCCCTAAGCCATCTGGGCTGAGCAATGCATCACTTTAGAATAGGGACCCTTATTCCACATCTGTTTTCACAATGTTCAGGGTTTGTTCACACAGTGTACCAGGAGCTTATACACATTGTATTCTGACCCTTACTGCTTACTCATAAATAGAAATCTAGGTCTACTAGGTCCTTACTAAGGATATATTGGTAATAAATCCCTTATTGTGCATGAACAAGACATTTGCGAATAAATGTCTAACAACCGTCTGATTTTGCTTAGTACATGCCTTACAAGTTACTTACTAAGGCATTAATATTGTATGTATTAGTGCTAATAGATGTATCCCTAAAATAAAGTGTTACCATTATCACCTACTGTATGGTTGTCTACTATTGGTTAGTTGATGATTTTCAATTTTGTAATCATTAATTGTAGATTGTAAATGATTAAGCATGGTTTAGAAATAGGTGGCCCCTTAATGCTCGCCATACCTCCAGTGACATGCTATAATAGTCATTGAAAAGTTAAGTATCATACTACTATGACATAATACAGGGCCTTTAGTAAGGCACGCTGTACCTCCAGTGGCACGCTGTAATAGTCACTGAAAAGTTAAGTACCGTAGTACTACAATACTATGACATAACACAGGGCCTTTAATAATGCACAACGACTTGGTCATTGCCATTCTGGTAACACCAAATTCATAACGGCGTATATTAACGGGTTAATACATGTTTTAGAGGTGATTTGATATATTACAGTTGCAGAATAAACAGGCATCCCTGCCTGTGCTCATCTTGCCATGGTGTCAATGCTGAGTGTGCGGTACTGTATGGTGGGTGGTGGTGGCTGTGTCAAGGGGATGGATGCGTCATAGGTAATGATCTCCTCTAAGCCTCACTAAAATCTAATTTAATGGTGGGACAAAGCGTACCATGCCATGCCATGATGGTACAAAGGTGGGTGGGTATGGGGTGTTGCCTCTGCTCTCCTATTATCATCCCTGCTTGTACTTCAAACCCCCCTGCAAGCTACCAAGAATGGGGCTCCGAATGAAAAAAAGAGGGCCTAATATCATGTGGAGGGGGTCCGTTTCTTCAAGTCAAGGGCCCATGTGGAACCCCAACCTCGTATGGGCCCCCCTGCCTTGCGGGGGCTGCGGATGTATATTTCACGCCCCTGTAGGTGGTTGAACATGGAAGGGTGTAGTAGAGGTAGGTACAGTAGTGTGGATGGTGGTGAGCTTCAACTCACCATGATACCAATTAACGGCAGGTTGCCGTTGAAAGGAGAACGACACACCATGCGATGACAATGGTGGTAGAGAGTCTATTGTAGGCCTACAGCAGTTGATATGATAGTGGGTGGAGGTGGAAGGTGAAGGGCAACTCTTTGCTGCTGCTCTCCTCTTTAGCATCCCTGCCTGCGCTCACCATGGCATGGTACACCTGCTGGGCGGTTGAGAGGGGGCGTTTGGAGGGGGTTGCTTTCGATATTGGTGATTGAAGTGGAGGTGTGCTGAGAGGACAACTACATGCCATGCCAGGCCATGTTGAATGGTGGTAGGGTAGGATGGGATCTGGATAATGGTAGCATGATTGTGGGTGGTGGTGGTGGAGGACAGCTCTTAGCTGGTGCTTTCTTCTTAGCATCCATGCTGCCTGTGCACACCGTGCCATAGTAACAATGCTAGGTGGCTGGGGGGTTTGGATAGAGGGGAGGTTGCTCTCTCTCCTCTCCTCTCCTCTCCTCTGGTCTCCTCTCCTCTCCTCTCCTCTTAGCCTCCCTGCTGCCGTAAACACGCACAGTAATTAGACCCCTGGGACAAGCTTTCAAAGGGGCTTGTCAGAGAGGAGGCCATGTGTAGGGGGCATGGAGATGCTTTGTTGCTTGCTGTTTGCACATACACACACACAGACATACACACAAACAGACACACACACGCGCACACACACACACGCGCGCGCACACACACACACACACACACACACACACACACACATGCGTACATAGGTTGGTGTTTGTGCATCTTTGGGTATACACATCTGTGTCTGTTTGTCTGTGTGCTTGAAGGTGTGTTTGCCTGTCTATCCTGCTCTTTTATTCTCTCTCCATCTCTCTCTCCATCTCTCTCTCTCTCTCTCTCTCTCTCTCTCTCTCTCTCTCTCTCTCTCTCTCTCTCTCTCTCTCTCTCTCTCTCTCCACCCTGTCTGTCTATCTGGCTGCCTTTATTTCTGTGTGTGTGCGTGTGTGTGTGTGTGTGCGTGCGTGCGTGCGTGCGTGTGTGCGTGTGTGTGTGTGTGTGTGTGTGTGTGTGTGTGTGTGTGTGTGTGTGTGTGTGTGTGTGTGTGTGTGTAAGCCCTCTAGTCTGCATCAAGAGAAAGCAGTGAAGGGGGAGAGAGAGAGAAAGGGAGGGAGAGCGAGAGAGAGAGAGAGCGAGAGAGAGAGAGAGCGAGAGAGAGAGAGGGAGAGAGAGAGAGAGCGAGAGAGAGAGAGAGAGAGAGAGTGAGAGCGAGACGAGAGAGCGAGAGAGAGAGAGAGAGAGAGAGAGAGAGAGAGAAGAGAAGAGAAAGGAGAGGAGAGAGAGAGAGAGAGAAGAGAGAGAGAGAGAGAGAGAGAGAGAGAGAGAGAGAGAGAGAGAGAGAGAGAACGAGAGAGAGAGAGAGAGAGAGAGAGAGAGAGAGAGAGAGAGAGAGAGAGAGCGAGAGCAGCTTCTGTCTGCTGCTCTCTGTAGTGTAGTCAGGCTGTCCCAGAGGACCTCCAGTGCCGTTTAGCAGCCCTGAATGAGGACTGGAGACCCGGCAGTGTGAAGTGGAAATAAGAAAGAGAGGGAGCAGGAGAGGAGGAAGGTAAATAGTTGTCTGTGTCTCACTACACTTCATCCAGATATGTCTACATCTTTGACACAGCACAAACAGCGAAAAGGGGGATTGTGGAAACGGGGGTTGTGTATGTGTGTGTGTGTGTGTGTTACCGTGAGGTCTTTAGTTGAAGACAGCATTGAGAAAGTATAACCATGCAAAAGAATAAGAATAATTACCCTAAAAAAAATCTCAAATAATAATTGAAGCTCGTTCAAAAAGTGAAGCATCTCGTAAAATATAGTCAAATGAGTAGGCTATACTTCAGTTGAAAAGAATAAGGATAACATTATGGCTTTGCTTGATTATTACAATTATGCACAGACCATTTGCTGGAAGTGCTTCAAGTGGAAATAAGGAGGAGAGGAGAAGGTAAATAGTTGTCTGTGTCTCGCTACACTTCATCCAGATACGCATGTCTACATCTTTGACACAGCACAAACAGTAGAAAAGGGGATTGTGGAAGTACGGTGGGGTTTACAGTAAGCCTATTAGATTGTTTGAGACAGCATTGGGAAAAGATAGCTATGCAGATCATGATAAAAATATTGCCTAAATAAAACAAATTCTAGAAATTAAATATATCTAATAATAATAGATGCTCATCCAAAGAGTAGGCCTAAAAAAATATCGAATGCTGTGTGTTTTGTCCAAAACAGTAATGAATGAGGCATGTTCTATAGCATTTACTACTATTACTATTTTACAGTACATGTATCCATTGTGCATTTTACCACTTTTACCTGCAAGTGACTATCTATTAAAAACAGTTTTCGTGTATGCATGATGTGATATTGTATTGCATATACCCTTATTATCAGTCATCATGAAGTAAGTTAGAAAACTGTTCCTTTACAGCACCGTCTCCAAGCGTTTCATTTTTTCACACCATCACACATTGTTAAAGTGCTCCTCTCTGAAACACATATGCATAATGCAGAAAAATCAGGTCTCCCCAGCAATCTAAACATAGATGTCAACATCAACTTGTTTTCACCTTTATTTCTCACATTGTCTCACATCTTGTTTTTTTTTAAGGTTACAGTGCAGAGGCAACCAGCCACTATTAAGGAGTTATTTTATTAAATATAGGCCTACAGTATATACAATCAAGTAACATAGCGACAAACATACGTGACATTTTCATACCACAGACTAAACAAATAATTCTCGAGGAGAAGCAAAACCACTTAGTGAGATTAAATGTTGACAAAGAAAAGAGTGATGGCTATTCTCCTGGCACTTTCCCTCCTAGTCCTCACCCTCCCAAAGGGACTATTTACAGGAAAGCCGGCACGGAGGAACCAAGGGGTCAGTTGTCCCGGGCCCAGGGAAAATGCCTGTTCAAAATTGAGTCCTCATTACACCATATGCAGGGTGTGTGGGCGGGGGACTTTCAAGTGACTTTGTTTCCAGGCCCGGTCGACGCCACCAGCGGCCCTGATTGTTTACTCGAAATTAGCAAGTGCGTTTTGCCATCTGGAGTGCTCCTAGGAGCTCTGGCCGGTAGTAAACATCTCTGTGATCGAAGCGGGCGTACAAACTGCACGGGGCAAACCTGGAGAAAAAGGATTGCATATTGAATTTGAAAAGCATGAAATTAATATTTACCTCTAGAGCACGGAGTGACAGCAACATGGATTTGGCCAGCAGGGCAGATACAGTTTGAGAGTTTCTTTCTTTCTTTCTTTCTTTCTTTCTTTCTTTCTTTCTTTCTTTCTTTCTTTCTTTCTTTCTCCTCCTTCTTTTTCTCTTTATCTGTC
The DNA here is from genome assembly GCF_034702125.1 of Engraulis encrasicolus. Lineage (NCBI taxonomy): Eukaryota > Metazoa > Chordata > Actinopteri > Clupeiformes > Engraulidae > Engraulis > Engraulis encrasicolus. The sequence continues at coordinate 45,361,911 of NC_085866.1, read as the reverse complement.
TGCCTATCTCTTTCTCTTTCTCATTATTTCTGTTTTTGTTATGCTCACTCTCTGTCTCTGTCTCTGTCTCTGTCTCTCTCTCTCTCTCTCTCTCTCTTTGATTTTCATTTTTGCTATCTCTCTCGCTTTCTGTCTCTTTCTTTCTGTCTCTCTCTCCTTCTGCATCCGTGTCTCTGATTTTATTTCTCTCTCTCTCTCTCTCTCTCTTATTGTCTCCCCCTCCGTCTCGGAGAGGAGATGTCAAATATGGAAATGTGCTGGGTAGCGTAGGGTATGGTGGAGTAGCATAGGGTAGGGTGGATGGGCGGTCTGCCAAGTGTGGTGGCGGCGTCAGGAAGTGTCTTGTCTGGGAGTCGTCTGGGCTTCGGCAGCAGTGCAACAGCAGAGGAGAGGACAGATAGTGGATGATGAATGTCTTCACGATGAACCTTCATCAAAGACCAACACTTGCATCAGGGCACATCACTCACTCTCCTCTCCTCCGGTGGGAAAGGTGTCATGCCATTAAATTTATTGTTATAATTGTCACTGTCGTAAAATATCATTGACGTGTCCAATGATGATGATACTGCAGTTTAACAGACTGTGACTATACAACATATAATAAATATATAAATGTAATAAATATTGTATTTGAGGACAACCACCTCAGCCAAAAAACGTCAAGTATCTCACTTGAAATTTTAGTGAGGGTATAAATTGAGCATCTCAAAAATGTGCAGAAGTACAGACAGACAAGCACAAGTATCACTTTAATGTTACCATTTATTTGATAAATGATTACAGCTTTAGTAATAAAACAGTATTGCCTCTAATACGGATTTGTGGATTACGATTTTTAGTTTGAGCTTCATAAAGATTTCAAATAGTGTCCAAGATTTGTACGCATTCTTTTACTTTATCTTATCTTCATACTCAAAGAAAGTATCTTGTGTCACTAAAAGTGCTGTATAAAACCTATGTAGGTTTATTATTATCATTATTATCATTAGTAGTAGTAGTAGTAGTAGTAGTAGTAGTCACACTGTAGCAGTTGTAGTAGTAGTAGTATTAACTGGTATACAGAATGTTTCATTGTCAAACACTAACTGAGTTGCGAATTCACTTCAGATAAACATGAACATCAATAGCCAATGTCCTCTGAAAGTGAAATCACTCTCTCTAGTCTCTGATGATATGCTGTAGTCATGTTTTATTGCCATGAATAGTGCAATTTAAAACAATGCCCTAAAAAATTGCAATATTGTTTGAAGGCCAAATTGCGGACTATTGTATTATTTTCTTGCCCAGCGCTCCCACTGGAGAAGAAAATTAATTATGGGCTTTAGGATTCAAAACAAGTTTCTGTCTAATTACACCAATTTCAGGCTTGGCAGAACTTGGATTAGGCAATTTAGGAAGAGGTTAACCAAGCTCTATCAAAGCTCAATTGACACCCCCACCCATCCCCCTTCTTATAGAACAACAAAATGAGGTAGGCCTACGTAAAGCAAGCCTTCTCTGTTTCAAAAAAGAGAACATTCTATTAGGACAAAAGGGGACATCTTCAACACCCCCAAAAAAAAACGAGCTTGAAAAGAAGATAGATCACTGCTCTAAAAAGACGGAAAAATACCTGTCTAGCTGAACAATGGCTAACAATCCAGAGAAAGAACGGCACTACCGATAAGACAAATAAGAGGAAACTTTGCTGGTTGTAGTGCTGAAAAAAATGCCCAGAAAGAGAGATAATTTTCAGGGCCTACCTGTCATGTCATCCTGATGCTATGTCTCTTTGTGTGCCAGGTCCTCACCACTCCAGGCATCTGAGGAATGGGAAACGGCCAATATTAAAAGGGCATGGGTTTCATCACAGCCGTCATTACAGCCTTTGCCGGAAAATGAAGTCAGCTCGGATTTCACATTAAAAGCATGCAATTACTGCCATTCGCACCAGCCACAGCTTTGTCATAGCATGGCTAACGCCTACAGTCCAGTCATTAGCGGCCTGAAGCAGAGCGTTTTGTGTGCTAAGGCCACCGCCACTTGCGTTTCACTTGGCTAAGACGTGGCCTTGAGCAGAAATGAAAGGGTTTGCAAAGGCGTAACGCCACGTACAATGACTCTTGAGAACTCTTGGGAAAGAAAACGAAATGTTTTAAAATGTGATATACAGGGAAGGCACATATGGGAGCTAACATAACACATTATGCTGTTTTCATGAATTATACTGTTGAGATGCTTCCATGTCTGACTGCTCGGCATTTGAGAATGCTATAGTACTTCAGTGGACTCCACTGTGTGATTCAGAGCTCAATTGTGTGTTGGCTGTTTCACAAAAGGGCCGCTCATGCCAATTTACCTTTAGTGAAAATCACACCCTGACGACACCATTATGAACCCAACATGCAAAAAGAAACCATCGGGAGAAGATTAGATAGAGGGGGGGGGGGGGGCATAGTGTGACTACCTTTATATTTTCATTATATGTCTTCCATGATGGGACTACATCATCATCACTAAACATGAATTGATGTCTACCAAGAGCATCTGCCCAGTAGGCTACAGAAAACAGTGGGAATTTATTATTAGGCTACTTTCCTTCTGTTTTGTGTTTCTAGCCTGCACAGTGAACCTCCAAATCACCACCACCCATTGCCCAAAAATGATGCTCCTTAGCCTAATCATTGCAACAAAATTGAAAGGAAGTGTGTATGACTGGCGTTAGCATCTGTTTGGCCTTCATTCACTATGTTATAAACCTGGACCCCTTCTGATCTCCAGAAAACATTTTCACTCGCCATTACAGTACCATTGCCAACAAACACACATCCACCACCACCGCCATCCACCCCTCCTCCACACACAAACATATCTCCGATTACCCCACCTCCACTTCTGCTCCCCCGACCACATCCACCCTTTCCCCTCTTTCCTCACCTCCACATCCACACATCCATCCATCCATCCACTCTCCTCTCCTTTCTGCTCCTCTCCTTTCCTCTCCTCTCCTCTCCTCTCAGCTCTCCTCACTCCTCTCCTCACCTCGCCTTGCAAATCCACCCCTCCACACATCCAACCACTCCCCTCCACCTTCTCCTCACTTCTCGCTCCGCTCCTCCCCACACTCGCCTTGCTTTTCCCCCTCCAGTCCATTAGGGTTCATCTCCCCTCAGCACACAGCATTATCTGTGCTCGTCTGTCTGGTCAACTAAGCCCTAAGAAGTTCCGAAACGAGCAGCTGGCTCAGTAGTGGTGGCGGCGGCGGCAGCAGCGGCAGCGGGGACGACATTTCAGCTGCGGCTGCTTTTCCATTAGTGTTCCTCTGATGGGAGTGAGTGGAGGTTATTCTCCTCTATCTGCCTCCGCGTGCAGCGCCGCCACGGCGGAACGGAACGGAGCACCAGCGACCCTCCCACTCCACTCCTCATCTCGCTCTTTACCATGAACTCTCTCTTTCTCTTTCTCTTTCTATCTCTACTCTGTGTTTCTCTTTCGTGTCGCAGGTCTCTCTCTTTCTCTCTCTCTCTCTCTCTCTCTCTCTCTCTCTCTCTCTCTCTCTCTCTCTCTCTCTCTCTCTCTCTCTCTCTCTCTCTCTCTCTCTCTGTCTTGCATTCTCTCTCTCTCGATCTCACTCTTGTTGTCTTCCCATGTTTTTTGTCTGTTTTTTTGTCTTTGCATTCTCTCTCTCTCTCTCTCTCCATCCATTATTTCTGCTTGAGCTAAGCCAGGATAAACCTGAGCGGCAGGGCCATGGAGATACAGGAAGGGGAAACACACAGAGGCAAACAAAACAACAAAGCAACAGAGAAAGTTAAGATAGAAAGGAAACAAAAAAGCGGAGAAAGAAAGAAAGAAAGAAAGAAAGAAAGAAAGAAAGAAAGAAAGAAAGAAAGAAAGAAAGAAAGAAAGAAAGAAAGAAAGAAAGAAAGAAAGAAAGAAAGTAGGAAAGAAAGAAAGAAAGAAAGAAAGAAAGAAAGAAAGAAAGAAAGAAAGAGTTCGAAAAAAAGAAATATTGGTGAACGTATTAATGTGACAAGCTCAATCAACTGGGAGAAGAAAATGTAAGCTGCATTAACTTGCAGATCATATTCATTTGCAGCTATACCCACTCACTCACTGCCCCATTTCTACAAATGGAGGGATCCATTACCGACTGGTGAATCTCCCTCCCTCTCTTCTCTGCTTTACTCTTTCTCACTCTTTTTTTCTCTACCTCTGTCACACTCCCCCCCCCCCCCCCCCCCACCCCCCGTTCATTTTTCCTCCTCTATTTTCCAGACTCAAAGTTCCTTATAAAAAAACACAGATGGCATAAAAATGAGGATGAGAGTAGAGGACTGGGTCTCCTCTTGTGTTACCAAAAAAAATCACACTCTGTTAGTGCACCCCAAGTCTCTAAGTAACCCCCCCCCCCCCCCTTCTTTTTTTATAGTACCCCTCTCTCCTCCACCATCACTGGTGCTCGCGCTATTATTCCCGCACGCTGCTTTGAAGAGAGGCATGCATTTTGCATCAAGGCAATCAGTAGCTGCATCTCAAGCAACGCTATGTACCGTACGGTACGTGCAACCAGATCCACTCGTGAAGCAGCACCCCTACTGTATACTGCCTGGCAAGGCCCTCTAACCAGCGCTGGAGCCTTACGAATTTCACTCAAATGGATAAAAAAATGTATAAATAAATAAATATATAAATGAATGAAAGTAAGATAGTCTGCCTCATGCGTGGCCTATTTTTTTGTACATCAAACAACAAAATGGAATGATGAAACTGCCTTTGATTCCACCTTTATCTCTAATTGCATTCTGAACTACGATCTCGCTTCATACTCTCGGCTACACACACACACACACACACACACACACACACATGCAGGTGCATGCACGTGCACACATGTACACGTACACACACACACACACACACACACACACACACACACACACACACACACACACACACACACACACACACACACACACACACACACTCCATTTAAATGGTTTGCGAAGAACGTCTAGTCTTCTGTTAAAAAGCATTTTGGAAACAGCCATCCACCATCCCCCCTCCCACCACACCCCAGACCACCCCCCCCCCTCTCTCTCTCTCTCTCTCTCATTCCCCTCTTTCCTCTCTACATTTCATGTCATGGATTGTGCTGATCAAGCTTAGAAACTCAAAGAGACAAGGAGGGAGAAAAAGTGAGAAGACAAAGAGATAGCAATTGGCAGATAGAGAGAGATGGATAGAAAGAAATTGGGAAAATGGTGGTGGACCACGAGTGGTATGA
>NC_085866.1:45301642-45351642 GCF_034702125.1 Engraulis encrasicolus | reverse complement strand
AGTAGAGGAGAGGAGAGGAGAGGGGAGGGGAGAGACAGAAAGAGGGTGGACAAAGAGAAGACTGTGTGCGCAAGAGAAAGAGAGCAACTCCTCTCTGCCATTCACTCCTCCTCACCCATCTCTCCTTTCTTCCTCCATTCTATTATCATTCTCTTCTTTCCCTCTCTATTTTCTCTTCTCCTCTTGTGTAAATAGGCCTATGAGGGCCTAGTTGGCAATGGGATGGCACCTACTGTTGTACTCTTGTGGTTCAAGGCTGGTGGCCAAATATTTTGTTTTAGCAGTGGTTTTAATGTTTATTACATTAATACACAAAAAAGTGCACCTTCCCAATTTTGAGTTTTCAGTCATAAACAATCTTGTGTTTTATATTGGTAAATATAATTGCACCTTTAAGTTAAAGTTTCTATTGCACTGAACTGTCTTCTATTTTCAAGTCATTGAAATAAATTAAATAAATCAGCTGATTAGGTTGATATCTTTCCTCTTTTTATTTATTGTATGCTGTTCTAGTTGTTTGATAGCCTATTTCATCTGCAACCCAATCGACAAATGCCTATTGAAAATGTAAAATAAATAGTTTATAAAAAGCATACACAGTAAAATGGGATAATAAATAGAGGTAATTCTGGTGAAATAATGAATTAATGATGGGTTGTTATTGTTAAAAACATGACTTAAATGAATTGGAAATAGCGGAACCTTTACTGTGATAATTACGATTTGGGACTTTTATTTTGAAACCGGCTGTGGCTTCCCTTGGAACCGTTCACTTCAGTCTGTCGTCTGCCGAGCCAGTCGAATTTTCTTTGGAGCTAGAAACAATCAAAAGAAAATATTTCGTTTTTTATGAAGTTTAAGTTTCCTTTTGGAGTACGGAGCGTCCAGCTCTGTGAATGATGTAAGTTTTGAAGACTAGAGGCTTCCTTTCATCGAGTATTTGTTTTGTTTCAATTCGCCTTATTCACCCGGAACTTTCTAAAGACGTTGATGGGTACACTTCAGGGGTACACCCGGCTGCACACCAGCTGTTTGGCGCCTCACTGCTGTGTAGTCCTACGTCCTCAAAGAGAAACAAATCCTACCGTGGACAGACTTTCCACCGTTTCGCCAAAGAGCAGGCACTTCGGCGTGAATGAATTAATCACATCAAGAAGGATCCTGGTCCATATTTCAAGGTAAGATGCATAATTATGTCCAATCATACGCATTAGCTAGCACAAATAAGCTAGCTCGCCAAACTTGTCATGACTCATGTAGCCTAATGAAGCCTAATTAAAAAAAATATGAATGTGTAATTACACAACGCTACATGTATATGGTATTTCCAGATCGCTATTTCAAAATTATGCTTTCAATTTTGTGTTAAGCGATCCGATGGCTTACCAGATGTGTTACCAGAACCAGTAGCATAATTGTGCCAAAATGAAGTTGTTTTGCTAACGAACTAAAATACATGCTGGTGTTTATGGTTACAGATCAACGCTGAGACCGAGGTTTGATCTGAGCACGTTGAGAAGCAATGCTTTGTTAAGGTCACCCGTGGTATGACAACGCTAATAAAGGATGCTGTGCCTGCCAACTTTGTTCGCCTGGACTTCAAAGAAGCCAAAGAGGAGAATCATCATTCGCATACCGTGGTTAGTTTGTTCAGTCATGATTCAACTGGCATGTGTTAACCAAGCCTCTTTACAAAAAAAAAAAACTGATAATACTTTGCCAGGGAATACATTTTACTTTAGACAAAAAACTTAATGCCTGTGCTGGAGATATATTTGTTTGCATTGATCATGTACTCCTGAGTCATGAGCCAATGACTTCAAACTGTGATGTCATTACATTGCATTACATTTCACTTAGCTGACACTTTCATTTTATTCAAAGCGACTTAGTTATTATATGTCAGGGTATTGTTTACAGTCCCTGGAGTAATGTGGGTTTAGGTGCCTTTTCAAGGGCACTTCAGCCATGGAGATGTAAGGAGCGGTCAGAGGGATTCGAACCTGCAACCCCCAGATTGAAAGACCAACTCTCTTATCACTAGGCCACGGCTGCCTCACCACTAGGCCACGGCTGCCCTGTGTATGTTATGACTCTCCTGTCCTTTGTGTTTCTTTTTCAGTATGGATTCCATGGAGTATTCCATCGAGTATTTATTCTGTTTCAATCGTCTTGGTAAGGCAACTTGTCTATTTTTCCCCATACTGTTGTAACCTAAGTCTTATATTGTCTATCACTGCCAAATACTTGCAAACCTGCAATTTGTATTTTGTTTTGTTAATACTTAAGTTTGATGTTGGCTGGTTGAAATGAGTTCGGAGTAAGCAGACTGTATTTCACATGCTGTGATCACGCACCCATTGCGTGCAAGGTGTAATTCTCTAGGCCTATACATGGGTTCTAAATGTTGTTTATAACCTGACGCGAACCTACCTGTGCACAACTCCACCTCTGATTGTTGGAAACCGCTGACGGTCAAAAACTTATCTCACATGTTTGGCTGCCAGTGTCTTGCCCCTCCTCATAACATTGTGTTGAACACTGTACGGGCCTATGTATAATTGCAAGGTTACCTCAATTTCAGTACACTATGTTGTTATTTCATAGTATTCACCCTGTTTACTTGAGAATGGTTACTTAACTGAATGGTATGCAATGCTGTAGGAACAAAGTGTTTGCAGGTTTGCAGTTTGCATAGCTTTTCTTTTGAGAAGATTGATTTTAAATGTTGCACAACTTTAAAGGAGTATGCCACTATTTTGGGGCTTAATATAGTTCAAATAGTTGGCTAGGGTTTATAAAGGTGGTAAAGTGTCTTATTTTTCATGTTAAGCGTTGTCTTGCTTTAAGACAAGTTAAAAGAGGGAATATGTCGCTAAGCTAGTGAAAGTCAATGCATCCGTGTAGCATTGTAGCATTCTACATGGATACATTGACTTTCACTAGCTTAGCGACATATTCCCTCTTTTAACTTGTCTTAAAGCAAGGCAATGGCTTACATGAAAAATAAGACACTTTACCACTATTATAAACCCCAGCCAACAATTTTAACTGTATTAAGCCCCAAAATAGTGGCATACCCCTTTAAGTTTAAACTGATGATATTTGATAGGAATTCAACATTGTCCTGGGTGTGTAGCTTACGGCTGTAACTGCTATGATGCTTTTCTGTTATGCTGCTCTACAGCCTAGGCTACATGATGTGTCTGTCCCTATCAAATAAACCAAACTTAACTGATGACATATGTTCACATAGGTGAAGTTTTTGAGCTGGATCTGGATTCTGCTGAGGATTCGTCGACTACTAGATGGCGAGCCACCCACTCATTCGAATGTGATCCTGTTCTACATTGTGCATGGCATATTTGGTAGGATTGTGGCCTGCTCGTGTCACATCACTGACTATGACTGACTTCAACGCCTTGAACTGAACTGCTTGAAAGGAGCTATTTTTCTTTTTGAACAACTTAAAGGAACTCTCTACATCGTCTCTTTTGAGGATTTAAAGGACTATTTCCAATTTTTGAAGGACAATTAAATTTGTTTTTTTTTTAAATGTTCAAACCTTTTTTTTGGGGGGGGGGGTAATTGTAAATATTTAAACTTTTCAATCTCTGACTTGTGATGTTTTTATTTCATTTTGTTAATGCCCATTTTATTATTTTTCCCTATATCCTATGTTTGTATATAAGAATGTCATTCTTCATTAGGGTTGCATACAATATTTTCTATGGATACATGATTATTTATAATGATAAATAAATAATAATAATTATTATTATTATTATTTATGCAAGATGGACATTTGACACGAACATTATGGTTTTCCCTGTTCATTTTGCTTTCGATATCCTTTCCTTTTTGTTTTGGACTGTTTCAATTCACGGGACGTCACTTTAATCCTCCAAAGGACATTTTTGGAGTGAAGCGGCCAACTCTCTTGAATTACTGCTCTTGTCGGCTTGCGCTCGCCTCTGTGGATCTAATAAGGACATAAAAGGACAGAAACTTAATGTTTTGTGTTAAGGCTACATTTTTATGTTAGAAATTATTTTTGTATTGTTTGGGAATTTGATCTGGGAAATGTGTGTTGTGACCCTGGCAAGTTCTCTGTTTTGTAGCGTGCTGGGGTTTTTGATTTGACATGCTCTAATATAAATGGTGAAAATGTTGTAGAAACATATTGTATGTTGTCTTTTAATTGGTATCTTTTTCACTCTACCCAAAGCCTAGTGTCACATTCTGTAGCCCATTGATCCTGGCCTACCATTGACGTGTACCATACTCAGTAGTGGGTAACAACAGTTTAACATCATTGATCATTCTTTTCTCTCTTTATAACAGTGTGAAAATGTATTTCTTGAGACCAATTGAAAATCATTTGTACTGTGATCATTTCTAGTGATACTGTCCAATTTCTGGAAATAGGCTCATATTACACATCCCCTTGAGTTAAATTATTGAGTTTTACCTTTCTCCTCCTGTATGTTCAACCGTTCTAGTATGGCAGTGCAAATTTTACCTCCATGCTAGCAGTTAACATTGAGTCCTATGAGATCAGCTGGCGGCTAGCTGGTCTCAGAACTCAATTTTAACTGCTTGCTTGGAGATAAAAATTGCACTGCCGTACTCAGAGAACGACAAGAAGTACAGGTAAAACAAAAAATAAGGGAAAGGTAAAACTCAATAACTTGACTCAAGGGGAGGTGTAATATGAGCTTATGTCCAAAAATGGGACAGTATCACTTTAATGTTACATATTAACTAATCTCAACCAACTTCACCATAAGGTTCCCCATTCTGAATGTTAAATATTAGTTATATATTAATTAAGCTCAACCAACTTTACCATAAGGTTCCCCATACTGAATTTTAAACATTAGTTATGTATTAATTAAGCTCAACCAACTTCACCATAAGGTTCCCCATACTGAATTTTAAACATTAGTTATATATTAATTAAGCTCAACCAACTTCACCATAAGGTTCCCCATACTGAATTTTAATCATTAGTAAAACATTAGTAAAGCTCAACCAACTTCACAATAAGGTTCTCAATGCAGACTTTTAAACATTAGTTATACATTAATAAAACTCAACCAACTTCACCATAAGGTTCCTCATACTGGATTTTAAACATTAGTAAAACATTAGTAAAGCTCAACCAACTTCACAATAAGGTTCTCAATGCAGAATTTTAAACATTAGTTATACATTAATAAAGCTCAACCAACTTCACCATAAGGTTCCCCATACTGAATTTTAAACATTAGTAATACATTAATACATACTATACATAATTATTATTACATGATTTATAAGTAATTAACAATAGTTTAGTTAATATTAACACTTAAAAAAACATTTAATTACAATGTATTAATGATTAAATAATAAGTACTTAGTTAATATTGAACTATAAATTGTAAATTACAACTAATAATTATAATATATTAAGTAATAATTAGTTAACAGTTTATAAGTCACTTGTTATGCTTAAGTTACTGTTGATATGTTAGTTAATTAATCATAAAAGCATTTTTAATAATATATTAAGTAACTTATAATTATGTTCTATTAAGTGTTACAGAAGGACTAATAAATATATTTTAAAACTTTGTAAGTGTTTAATATACACCTATAAATGTATAGTAAACCTTTAGTTAACTAATAGTTAACTGTTTGCTAACTGTTTGCTAACTGTTTATTAACTGTTTATAGCGGAAGGTTATTGTAAAGTGCTACCGGGTGGTGTTAACCAGGAGTTGCTGTGGTGCAGCGTGGCAATACATCAGTGCCCATGGGGGTCCAGGTTTTAATCTGGCTCGTCTGTCAGAGATCTGTCCTACTGTATATGATAGGCCAAATAAAGGCCAAAGGCCATATAAAACATATTTTCAAAGTGTTGTTTACTGTATATTTCAAGCTGATAAAACTACACATATCAATTTAAAATGATACAAAGACAAAACAAATGAGAGCAGAATAGTCAAGGCAATGGATAAATGAATGGGATGCTCTGGGTTGGAGGTCCTGCATATGGAGGGTTGGGGAACAAATGCACAGAATGAAGAGGACATCATGAAAGATAGTGATGTACCATCTTCAGCTTAATGAAGTGACTCATTCTCTCTCTCTCTCTCTCTCTCTCTCTCTCTCTCTCTCTCTCTCTCTCTCTCTCTCTCTCTCTCTCTCTCTCTCTCTCTCTCTCTCTCTCTCTCCTTCTATATCTACCTCCCTCCATTATGTATTTTCAGTGTCTCTTCATCCCTTCTACTCTACTATACCTTCTTTCTAATACAGTGTTTCGCATGCACACACGCACGCACGCACACACATGCACGCACACACGCACACACACGCGAGCACACACGCACACACACACACACACACACACACACACAAACTTCCTCTCATCACTTTCCCTCCTGTTTCTCTCTCTTGCCCCCATCTCTCTCTCCGTTCACGCTCCCTATCCTGTCTGCTATTCTTCTCTCCTCTCTCTCCTCTCTCTGCTTCTTCTTCTACTTCTTCTTCAAATCCTCCCCAGGCCTGATCCACGCTGTGCTGCTGGCAGCCTCTGATATGGAGTGATGGGGTGCGCTCAACTCATCATAGTGTATCGTTTCAGTGGGACATCCATACCACCCATTTCAGATCCTGGAGAACAAACAAAACAAGCCCCCCCACCACCCCAACCCCAACCCCGCACCCACCATCCTATACTCATCCAGCTCAGAAGATTATTTTTGGAGCGATAGGGGGAAGAAAGTGAGTGTGTGTGTGTGTGTGTGTGTGTGTGTGTGTGTGTGTGTGTGTGTGTGTGTGTGTGTGTGTGTGTGTGTGTGTGTGCGTGCGTGTGCGTGTGTGTGTGTGTGTGTGTTACAGAGAGAGAGAGGGGGAGAGAAATGTAAGAGCTCTGAACACTATGTTTCCTTCCATCCCAGTGGGAAGAGGGACTTTGGACCTCTCGCTGGAGATCAGCTTAAGTGTGCTTGTTGTGAGCGATTAAAATCAAATACTTTCCTCTAATACCCAGTCCTGGGAGGAAAGAGTGTATAAAGGTAAAATCCTTCTTTTCTTCGAAGGAAATAAAAAAATAAACCAGGTATGGTTATTACCCATGGTGACGAATGGTGGGGGTGATGGTGTGTGTGTGCGTGCGTGTGTGCGTGCGTGCGTGCGTGTGTGTCTGTGTGTGTTTGCGCCTGCATGCATGTGTCTTTGTGTGTGTGTCCATGTGTGTGTGTGTGTGTGTGTGTGTGTGGAGGGGGGGTCTTTTGCCTTTACAGGAGAAGTGGTCTGTTTACTCAACCAACCTGAGAGTTTGCCTTCTTCTTCTTCTTTGGAAAGAGATTGGTGTCAGGGACCCCCATTACCTGTTCCCTCGGCCCTGTCACACACCCAGCCAAATTATTTGGAACAACCGACTTAAGAAGCCAATGCCCTAATGAGTATCTCTCAGCACACACACGAGCGCACAACACACACACACACACACACACACACACACACACACACACACACACACACACACACACACACACACACACACAAACACACATGCGCGCACACACACACACACACACACACACACACACACACACACACACACACACACACACACACACACACACACACACACACACACACACACACAGGAGGCCAGTTTAAATGTAAAGAAAATAGAAAAGTAAAGTGAAGAGGGTTTTTTTTACGTGAGAGGAGGCCTATGTTTTCTAGGACGGTTCACTCAAAAGCATGATAGCTATTGTGGCAGCGATTGGCATGCATTGGTCTATTGTGCTTTTGAAATGGAACAGTTTGTTCTGCAAAGACTTGAAATTGAAAAGAAATATATCTATAGGACCCTGCTACCTCTGAACTTTTTTGAAATGTAAATCTTTCAGGGGATTTTTTTCATCATTTACTTTACTTGTGTCATCTAGCTTCACCAGCTCTGATCTACTGTATAGCCTACCAGACTCTAAGGTTGCAGTAATCTCTCTCTCTCTCTCTCTCTCTCTCTCATTCTCTCTCTCATTCTCTCTCTCTCTCTCTCTCTCTCTCTCTCTCTCTCTCTCTCTCTCTCTCTCTCTCTCTCTCTCTCTCTCTCTCTCTCTCTTTCTCCCACTGTCTCTCTCCCTCTCTCTCTCTCTCTCTCTCTCTCTCTCTCAACTAGAGGTCACAGCCATTATCAGGAGATGAGCAGGCGTGCTAATGACCGCATGATAAGTAAGCCTGCGCTTGCCTTTGCATCTCCAAACACACATTACATTTAATCAGTAGCTCTTTCAGAGGCGGAAGGCGGAGGCAGAGGCTCCCTCCCCCTGGCCTGACGCATCGGTGCTCATCAGCCCCCAGCGTGATTGAGCTCGGCAGGGGAGGGCAAAGCAGAGCCGGGCCATGGAAAGGACACCCAGGGGTGGGGGCACCGGGGTGAGGCCTGGGGAAAGAGGGGTGAAGGCAGCCTGGCAGCGGGAGGGAGCCTGGGCAGGTTCATGACCGGCTTTCCTACACCTTTTTCATGCAAAAGAAATATATATAGGTATATCTAGGCCTATGTAATGTATTTATAGGCAGATAGTGGATTTATAGTAGGGGCGACCTGGGAGCATCACCTGGGTGAGGAAAAAAATGAAAGAGAGAAAAATAGAGGAAAAAGAGCACAATTACCGGGGTCATGTGGCGAGGGGGTGAATGGCGGGTTGAGTGGAAGGTGGAGGTGAGGGTTTGGCCAACTCTGATCTCTGAAATGGAGGCTTTGTCCTTTGAATGCACCAAGGCCACGTTGTGTTCAGAGAGGGGGGGTGAGAGAGAGAGAGAGAGAGAGAGACAGAGAGAGAGAGAGAGAGAGAGAGAGAGAGAGAGAGAGAGAGAGAGAGAGAGAGAGAGAGGAGACTACATACAGCAGGTGTGTTAATGAACCACTGCTCTGCAGTAGCACGCAGTACACAATAAAGGTTGCAGAGTTAGCTTGACACTTAGAGGATAGAGACAACACGGCCAGTGGTATAGTTGACTTTTCAAGTGTCAATTTCACACTAAAATTGACTGTTTCGCCTATACAGCACAGTAGCTGCCAGTAACCCTGAGCTTTGAGGTGCCTTTCTTTCTTGCTTTATGGCCACTCTATTGAGCATGCAGAGAAGTGTCTCAGAGCTCTGGACATAGATATCTTTATTTAAAAAGACACCATTTCAAACGGAAAAAATCCAGATATCATGCACTTCATAATGCTATCCACTGCGTCTGAATCGTACTTGAAAAAGTTCTCAAGGTTCTTCACTGTTAACAGAAGTGAACCCCATTGGTAAACAGATCACGGAAAATATCATGCATCTTCTTTGTTTGTGGGATGTTTTCTGCCGAAATTCGTCAGTTGAGGGTGAGGGTGAGAGTGAGAGTGAGAGCACTGACTGGTCCTGACCTTTTCCTTGGCCTGAAATGCACTGCCATCGATCTCTGATCTCTAGTCTACAACAGAGCAACAGACAGCATGAGAGACAGGCAGGCAGGCAGCCACGCAGCCTCCCCTCTCTCTGTCTCTCTGTCTCTCTCTCTCTGTCTCTCTCTCTCTCTCTCTCTCTCTCTCTCTCTCTCTCTCTCTCTCTCTCTCTCTCTCTCTCTCTCTCTCTCTCTCTCTCTCTCTCTCTCTCTCTCCTCTATGCTGCGGTACAGTAACACAGCAGGTAAATGGATGGTGCTGACAGCACTTCGTTAACTTTCCAGCGCGTACCCAACTGGGTGGAAAGCCACACACATAGTACAAAGCTGGCACACGCGCACATGCGCGCACATGCGCGCACACACACACACACAGGTGCACCACACACAGACACAGACACAGACACAGACACACACACACACACACACACACACACACACACACACACACACACACACACACACACACACACATACACACCCACACACACACACACACACACACACACACACACACACACACACACACACACACACACAAACACACACACACACACACACACACGCACGCACGCACACACACACACACACATACACACACACTTCATAAGCAGGGAGGAAAAGCACGGTAAAGATAAATGCCAGCGCCATGTTGCACTGGCACCGCCGCCACCCAAGGTCTGCACTACATTAATCCATTCCGGGAACTCCATTAAAAATGTCACATCACAGGAAGTGATATTTAAAAGAATCTAAGTTGACATTTAAAGACAAATAAACACGGATGACAGATGAGTGTGTGGACAAGATTACAAGTCTACTGCTGTTGCTGCCCATCATACATTTGAAGCACACGCACACGCACACACGCGCGCACGCACACACGCACACACGCACACACACACACACACACACACACACACACACACACACACACACACACACACACACACACACACACACACACACACACACACACACACACACACACGCGCGCACACAGTGCTTTTCCCTGGGGTGAGGAACGCTAAAATAAAGGTGAAAAAGTTAAACAACAGTCTCCTCTACAATGATGACGTCATCAAAGTTTTGAATTTCTGGGAAGTATATTTTATGGATTGTGTACCCTTATGCATTATTAATTGCAGACAAAGATCAGTGAGCCAGTAAAAAAGAGCTGAGATCTGACTGGAAGAAAACTAAAAAGTCTCTTGCAAAGGTACAGTGTACTTGGTTCTCTGGACTGTCCAAATAGGCGTACACAGGTTCACCGTATGTCAAGGTGAAATACTGTACATCCATAGGTTAGTGTATGCTCAGTAAGTAAAAAAATATGTTTTTGTACAGTAGCCTATGTATTATACATAGTGATTCTACTCATTCTATGCCAAGATATTTCTGAAGTTTTGACATTCAGTGTTGTTGTGTTATTCCAAGGTGGTCAATATATGATGTGGCAAAGTCACACTTCTCTTTTGGCAACTTCTTGAAGTGTTTCAGCCTGACCCTGACGGTCAGGTCTCCTCTAGTTGAGACTCTGGCTCTGGTCTGGCCTCAAAGATAGAAACAGGGGATCAGGAGATTTTCTTCCCCTAAAAAAGCAAATATATTTCCCAAGGCTTTGAATTGGTTCAGGGAACAGACATGAAAACCAGAAACCTTTGCCATTGTGATTGGGACAGGAACAAAACCAGAAACCTGTAAATAAGGGTTAATTATTTTCCTAAAAAAGTTTTTTGAAAAACGGAGGGTCACCCCTTACATGCTATGCTTCCAAGTGGTGCTTACCGGTTCAGGAACATCAGTTTTAGGGAGGAACCAAAGTCCAAGCGTTAAAATGCTGTTTCTCTTCCGAGTGAACTACTTGGTTGAAAGCCTTAATATGTCTCCTCTCCTCTTCAGTTAAAAACATTGGCTATGTTTACATGAGACATTTAATTCAGAATTTACTCTTAATTTTGATGAAGCTTAATTCCGCTTTGAAAATGGCATGTAAACACTTCACAATTCGGAATTAAATGAAAGATCAAAGTACTCTTGATGGAATTATTTAAATCCAATGATTAATTCTGAATTAAGAACGTCATGTAAACATAGTGAATGAGTGGTTGAAGGAATAATACATTTGATCAATACACAAATTCAATGTCATCCTCAAGAAATATCTCTCTTCTCTCTCTCTCCCTGCCCCTCTTGTCTGCCTTTCAGTATCAAGTGCATGTAGGCCTACATTTTGCTGTTTTGGAGGCCAACCGGGCCACTCTAAAATGACAAAGAGAACAAATGTTTAAGAAAGTTGGTTTGGCTCTGTGTACGGTACTGTATCTAATAGACTGAGGATGGGGGTAGTGGACAGTCATGGCCACAGCCCTGAGATATTTATCGAATTGCACAGCTTCACAGGGCCTTACACAACCAGGTAAACAATACAATTACCTAGGGCCCCCAGCTCAAAGGGCACCCCCTTGTAATGGCTAGTTATGTACTTGTATTCAAATGACAGCAATGACAACTTTGTCAGTGTGGCGGCACCCCCCTAAAATAAATCAATGACTGAAAAGTGCAATCTTATTAATCTCTCGAGGGGGGTCCTCCTCAGTAGTTTGAAGAGAAGAAAGGGCCCCCCAAGTCCCTTTTTGCCTAGGGCTACCCTTGAAACAGCCCTGCCGCTGCCACTAATCCAACGTCTTTCTATGGCGGCTGAAAAGTGGGAGGACAGGCGCTGCCTCTGAGTGTGGTGGTGAGGTACATACATTAAGGACACCGCCATGAAGGCCTCCCCTTCGCCATCTGCTTCCTCTGCAGCTCCGCCAGCATGGTTGATTTCTATGGCTTTAGAATGATACATCAGCCCACTGCCTTCCTTTGTAAAAACTGACAACCACACAGACACGCACACACAGACACGCACACACACACACACACACACACACACACACACACACACACACTCAATTACACAAATCCGTGTTAGAGGTGTGTCGTTCACGAACGAGCCGGTTCTTTTGAACGGTTCCCTGAAGTGAACGATGAGAACCGGTTCACAGCTTTGGGAGCCACTCGACTGTTATTTCGTTCATTTTTCATTCATTTTAAGCACGTGACCTCGATCAGAGTAATTCAATTTGGGAAAAAAACACAATTGTTTGCCTTAAAGAGTTGCAAAAACGGTCTTTAGAAGCAGGAGAATAATCAGTTGTTGTTTGGACAAAATTACCTTGAGGTGGAGTCAAAATATTACATTCTAAAGACTGAATAAATAATTTAAAAAAGAGCCAAAAGAGCCAGTTTTTTGAACGGCTCTTTGAAAGGAACGAGCCACTAAGACCCGGATCCCGCTAAAGAGCCATAAATCCCATATCTAATCCGTGTGCATGTACATGTACACACACACTCTCTCTCACACACACACACACACACACACACACACACACACACACACACACACACACACACACACACACACACACACACACACACACACACACACACACACACACACACACACACACACACACACACAAACCTGCACACTGGCCTGTCTTTTCTCAAATATAATCCTAACATATGTACCATTTGTTGAAGATGGGAGGGAGGGGAATACATGATTCATGTGTATGCTAGCTAGGGAAAGTTAAAGCCAGCCTGTACTCACTCAACCATGTGCAAAAGCGAAAAGCCACTCACAACTATTTTGTGCAAACAGCCGAATGCTAATTGTGCCCAATCCCACTTTATCCGATTAATGGGAAACTGCAAACAATTACACACAGACAGGAGAATCACACACATAGTACGTGTGTTTTGTCCTTTTTCTGCTATTTCTTTTTTGCAATTTCACCTGGGAGGAGTGAGGGAGTCCATGGGTGAGTGATTCAGAGTAACACACACACACACGCACGCACGCACGCACGCGCACACACACACACACACACACGTCAGGTTGTCCATGTGTTACATGCAGATATGAATACTGTTTTCCCACAGCTTCACCTGTGTGTTGACTGAGTGCAGGAGTGAGCATGCAAGTCGGTGACTCACTCAGAACATTTTCTATATGTATAGGCTGACAACTTGAAACAGCTCCCGCACACTGAGCATTTCGCTGTTTTACTTTACGACGTTTCTGTACTAGACCTTCATTAGGCAATTTTTCAAGTTGTCTGCTGAGTGATCCATGGGCCATCTCCGACGCACCTGCCAGCTGAGGTGTGAAAAAAAAATCCAAGTTTAACTATATGTATAGGCTACCTATAGAATTTTGTCCAACTGAAGTAGAATTTCAAAATGTCATGTCTACACCTTGAATAACTGAAATAAAACTGACCTAGAGATTTTTTGACTATTCATGCCAGATAATATGGTTCTTAGTAATTGTGACATATCGACTGAATGAATGACTTAAGTCTGAGTTGAGTTTTAAACGCAATGTCTACACCTTAGTCAGACTGAAATACAAGTGAAACCAATGCTGGAATTTTCCAGACTATTCATGGCAGATAAAGCAGTACTTATTCAGTCGGCATGCTGCAATAGCTTGACTGAGTGAGGTGAGGTGAGTAAGGGAGTGAGAAGAGGCCATATTAAAAGCCGGTATTTTTTTGTTGATTTCCCTCAGTCAGGTATAACAACGAAATGTGAACCGAATCTTGGCCGTGGTGAGTCAATCTGTTTTACAAAAATACTGTCAAGTGTAGGACTATATTTTTCTTTTACCGAAATGTTCTGTATCACCTTTACTTGTGAGAGACATGCTCTCTAAGACCTTGCTTATTTCAACCCTAGTGACCTTCAGAAAAGCTGCTTGTGTGATTTTGAAATGAACTTTTACCTCAGGTTTTTTATTCCTGATGCTGGTCAGACTTATACTGAAGTGTTTCTGCTCTGCACTTTGTATTCTATATGTATTTAACTCTCCTCTCCTTTCCCAATATCTGCCTCATGGTGAGAGCTGTCACGACCATTCACTCTTCATCTGACTTTGGCCAAAGTCCTTTGTATGTTTTTTTTTCTTAATCTGGGGTTAGCAACTTCCCTTTTCCAACCGCAGCTCATAAACACAGCCACCTATACTACCACTGCAATTCATTAACATACTGGCATTAAAATAGCCATAATACAGTCAATTCTGTCAAGACAATTTTAGATAGTAATAACTTATTAATGTGCCAACTATTTTAGTGTAACTGAGGTCATCTTGCGCTAGTTTGCCTCTCAGGGCTCGAACCCGCAACCTACCAGTTCACAATCCAGTTCGACATGGGAGGTATAGTATGATAACCTGACTTGTGGCATCTGGCTGCAAATTCCATGTGAGAGTGTTCTGATTATCAGTATGATACCACTGAGCTAAAGGTCCATAGACCTAAACTCCCTTAAACCTCACTCCCATCTGGGTCTCAGCACCAGTGAAACCGAGGTCATCTTGTGCCAGTTCGCCACTTGGGGCTCAAACCCACAACATAGCCTACTAGAGTTCATACTCCAGTTCAACATGGGAGGCATAGTACGATACCGCTGGGCTTAAGGTCCAGACCGATAACTCAGCGTTACCGTAGGCCTATCTGTATGAGGCCTCGGGAGGGAGGTTTATGTATGTTCCATCGCCAAATTCTGCTAGTTGGCATCCGATACATTTCCATCATTAAATTATACTAACCTACTATCATTAAAAGTCATTATGAATGCCATTGTGGTGTGGTAGTGTAGGTGTAGCAAAGTGGGGTTACTAAGATTTCAGACTTTTAAGTAATTAGGTTTTAAAAGGTGACTACGGCAGTCTCGTTAAAGGGTGAGACAACCCAGATGTTAAAAACACAATTTTCCCCGACAGGTTCTAGATGACAAAGGATGACACAGCTGTTGCACATACAATAGTTTTTATTTTCTTCTGCTTTCAGTCTTATTTGTACTCAAAATGTGCAGGCAGTTCACTTGAGTTTACATACACAGAGTTCTAACTCCACTGAAGTCAATACAGATATATATCGTGAAACAGTGACGGCTGAAGTGCGAGAGCACTGAGTAGGCTAGTAGGCCTACAGGTAATTTACTGAGGCTGTTACCTACACACTGCACCGTGAATGCCTAAGAATACTGCAATCAAAAATGTACACACAAAACATAATCAAAATAAACAAAAGTAGTCACAGCACACTGAAATGATTCACAGTGAAGAGGTAGCCTATGTTTATCAAATTTCAGGCCTCTTGGCAGAGGGTTTACTATACCACTCAGGGGATCTACACCTCACCAATAAGTTTACACGATAATGCTACTAATCTCAACCAGCCAGTCTCCAATCACTCATCCCTTGTCCAAGGGGTGGGTGACTGGAGCTGACCGTGTCAGACCGTATGGCTGAAAGACGAAGGCGTCGCGCACCTGCGCTAAGAACAACAACCTGACACTATTACGAGAGCTCGTGGTGGTAAAAGGGAAAATAACAAACACAAACACCGGGAAAAGACGGCGGCACCCCAGCCCATTGACAATATGTGCTCAACCTAGAAAGCACAAGACAGACTGGGTTAATGCCAGGGAAATGCCATTATCAATGTGCAAGGTGTGGCGTGAAAGCCACAGGCACAGAGTGACGGTAAATTAGAAATTACCTTAAGTTGCAACTGGGAAGCACCGAACCGAGCCTGGAAGTCTACGGTTGACCCTCGCTTCACCATGTAATGCTGCAGTGAAACAACATCACGTTAGCCACAGTACAAACATAATTGAGTATCGCCAGGTGCACAGTGCAGAAGGTCTTACCTTCGAGCCGGTTAGGCTACATGCGGCAACCTGGCGTCCGCATTTCAGCTGCGCTCTAGTACGCGCTCCAGTATGGGTCCAAAACCCAACACGCCAACATCACCTACTGCACCCAGCGTACAGGGCTTCCCAAAGCACCAACCGATACCGAGTGTAACCGGTGGTTATCCTGAACCTTTATTCTGACGGGGTAACGACACTCCCCTTTCCTTCAGGTGTGTAGCATAAATCATTGCGGTGGTAGCTAGCTAGAAAAGACGCTGTGTTTTTGATGCTGTCGAGTGTAGCGTGGGCACACCGCTCTCTCTGTCCCTCCGTTTGTGGTTGAGCCATCGTACAGGAAAGCCCTGTCCATCGGCGGCTGGCGTGGGGTCGGCTGCTGTTCTGGGATGGTGTGCTGAGCTGGGCAAACTCAAGTGTCGCTGGTGATGTGCTTCCACTTTGTGTCCTGTGTGGTTGACTGCTTGCATGCCGCTTCGAGAGAACCAGAGGAGGAGTTGGTGCCTTCGACTACACTGATGCAGTGTCACTAGAGAAGGGGGGCATCACTGTTCTTTTCCCAACATTTTTTTGTTTTGTTTTGTTCTATTGTGTGAGTGATTCATCCTGTGCAACCTTTTCACTTTGTAACGTCCGAGACGAAGGGGCTCGTGTAAGTTTCACTCTAACATCCAAGACGAAGGGGCTTGTGTAAGTTTCACTCTAACATCCGAGACGAAGGGGCTCGTGTAAGTTTCTACTTTGTAACGTCCAAGACGAAGGGGCTTGTGTAACGTGATTCATGTATGAAACTTAGTGTATTTCTTGGGCTAGTGCAATTATTATTAGTGCAATCTCTGGCAGTATTGCCAATGACCTTTGGAACAGTTTTTGGTTGCTGTAGTGGGAGACCAAACATAGCATAATCTAACTAACAAGTGTGTGACCATTCCAGACTTTGCCTACGGGCAGTTTTGTGTGTTATTTATTTTATTTCTTTACTAACAGTGTTTGCAGTGCATTGTCTGCTGTTTGGTCCCCTCCTCATGCAATTGCATAATTTGCACATTATTGTAACTATTGGTAATTGCCCTTTATGCCACTTTATAGTGCACTTGTTCAGACTTTACATGAAATCCATGACTGAGCCTGAGAGGCAGATATCTTGAAATACAGAAAAGATGAGAATCACTGAAAGAAAATAAAAAGAACTCTGAATTGTATGACAGTTGTATCTCTTGTTATTCGCTAACCTGTTGCGGGGAAAGTCAAATCAAGTGTTTGATGGTTGGGTTCTCTCACCCTAACAAATGAGAGTGGCGTAGTCACTAAACATCTTAAAAACATCTAAAAAAATATAAAAAATATTACGGTAAAGAGATAACGCAGGCCACATTTGGCAGTAGTCGGCAAAGGATAACTAAGTGGATACAGCTGTCTACAATTGTTAGTGGTGGGTTTTGTATGCATTTGGTTTTGTTTTGTTTTGTTTTGTTGGGAGAAGAACAGTGATTACCCCCAGCCAGCGGAGGGCCCCACCGACGAGATCACCGGCAGGGGTGCTGGCATAGCCGACGGCCAAGCTGCGAGAGAAGCATGGAAGGACTGTCTGAGTTGAGGGAGATGGCAGCGCATCAGCAAGGGCAGCTGGATGTGCTGTCAAGGTGGCTGGGCATTTCCCAGCAACCTCAACCTCAACCGGAGTCGCAGGAGGCTGGCTTCACGTGGGAGAGCCAGCATCTGGGGCACCCGGTGAGAGACCGTGATGGGCAACGGGCCTCTGTGGGTGCGCAGCGGCAGGCCGCCAACCGCAGACTGTCATTTAGTGGACCGGAGAGTAACCGTCCAAGAAGAACGTCCATGTCGCATGAGGCTGGCTTCACGTGGGGGAGCCAGCATCTGGGGCACCCAGTGAGAGACCGTGATGGGCAACGGGCCTCTGTGGGTGCGCAGCGGCAGCCTTCGCCGACAGCCCACTCAGGGGGCAATGGGCAGGCCTCCAACCGCAGACTGTCATGTAGTGGACTGGAGAGTAACCGTCCAAGAAGAACGTCCATGTCCATCCAGCCTGGCGTGACTCCATCCTGGATCATTATGCAGTGTCTGTGTATGATTATGTGCATGTGTACTTTGTTGATGGTTAATGTGCTGGGGGGCTTCTAGTGTGCGTGTAGTTGCGCTCGTTGGATGTGCATGCGATGCGCATGCGCGCGCTTGTGTGTGTGTGTGTGTGCGCGTGTGTGTGTGCGCGCTTGTTGGGTGTGTGTGTGCGTGCGCGCTTGTTGGGTGTGTGTGCGTGCGCGCTTGTTGGGTGTGTGCGGGGATGTGTGCGAGTGCGGAGTGTCACCGGGACGGTGACCTTTTAAAGTGGGGGTGTATGTAACCGGTGGTTATCCTGAACCTTTATTCTGACGGGGTAACGACACTCCCCTTTCCTTCAGGTGTGTAGCATAAATCATTGCGGTGGTAGCTAGCTAGCAAAGACGCTGTGTTTTTGATGCTGTCGAGTGTAGCGTGGGCACACCGCTCTCTCTGTCCCTCCGTTTGTGGTTGAGCCATCGTACAGGAAAGCCCTGTCCATCGGCGGCTGGCGTGGGGTCGGCTGCTGTTCTGGGATGGTGTGCTGAGCTGGGCAAACTCAAGTGTCGCTGGTGATGTGCTTCCACTTTGTGTCCTGTGTGGTTGACTGCTTGCATGCCGCTTCGAGAGAACCAGAGGAGGAGTTGGTGCCTTCGACTACACTGATGCAGTGTCACTAGAGAAGGGGGGCATCACTGTTCTTTTTGTAGTGGAGCGCTGCTCCTTTAAGGGAAAGTCTGACGCTGCGGCACACGTCACCACGCCGCTCGTAGAGGCTTATGGGAAGTCTCTTCATAAACACTGCCAGTGGCTAGTATTCGGTAAGCCTGCAAAGTCCCCCTTTGCGCGTTTCATCGCCACCGGCGAATGCTGTGGTTGCTTCTCCCCTCGCCGTCGAGAGGAGTGCGGTGTCCAGTTCAGATCTAGGAGATGTGGACCATTTCTTGTCCTCGTGAGTATGTGGACCCTTTCTTGTCGCTGTTTATGTGCTAGCCAGCAGCTAGTGGCTAACTTCGCGTCTGCTGTTCTATAGGTTGTGATTCCAACTTGGCGTCTCTTACTTGGCTAGAGTGATCTCTTGCTTCTCCACTGGCAAGGACTTCGGTGGACAATGCAACGGTTACCTTGCGCTTTTCCCGTCTCCTGCACGCCGGTATGTATTATAGTGGGTTAGCTTGTGCCTTTACCCAGCTCTGACTGTTTGTTTTCTTACCATGGTTGCTAACGACGGCCATTATTATGGTTTCAGCGTGTGGTCGCTACCGGCGCCTCGGCCGTGTACCCCTGTATTGGCACTCCGACTGTGAGAATTGCGCACCGGTGCGCCCTCATCTTCGGGTAAGGTAACCTCTCGGCAGCAGAATCGTATGATAGTGGGTGTCCTGCTAGCTTGGCTAACGCTCTCCTCCTCCCTCGCAGGTTGTATCTGTGTGGCCGTGGTCAGACACACCACGCGTTTAGGTGCACGAGCGGCGACTTTTAGCCCCGGTTGTGTGGTGCCTCTGGACGCCGGGAACCCGTATCTCGGCTGCTGCTCCGGCCTCGGGAAATTGGACATTCGTGTGTGTGTGTGCGTTGGCGCGCTTTAGTTCAGTGTGTGTGTGTGTGTGTGTGTGTGTGTGTGTGTGTGTGTAGGTAGTGACGAGTGAGTGTGGGGATACCTAGGGGACTGCACTGAGCTGAGCCTCTGGGGTTGGTTTACCTCATGTTTTGATTTTCGTTTTCTTTCGTTTGCTGTGCCTAATTTCCTTTTTTTCATTATTTCATTCAATTATCTAATTTCTTATTTAACTGCATGTGTTTACTGGATTTTGATTTATTTTGCATGGTTTGCTGTGATTTCTTGTTGTTTCTGTTTGCTGTGAACTATTTCTTTACTTTTTCTTTTGTTAATCCTGAGGTGTGCCATTCGCCCTATTGTGTTAGCCGTGCCAGCCCCTAGTGGCAAAGTCTGACAACCTGAGTGTGGGTTCTAAGGCCTTAGGCCTACCAGGTGTGTTGTTTATTGTGAACGTGAACATACTTTGGGGCAAGTGTTTATTGATCTGCGGGTGATTGCGACAGCACACCCACCCCACTGCACTTTGTGAATTGTGAGTACCTTTTTATATATTTATTACAAAGAGTGAGAAAAATATATTTTTATAACGCAAAGAATAATAAAGATTTGAATGATTAATTGTCACCACTGTCTCTGCCTCCATTGTGCACGAACCTGTGTTTGCCTGGTAATCTATTGTGCGGGTACATTGTGTGTTGGTCCGGGGTATCTGTAACTACCCCTAATTCATTTCCTCCGGGGGCTCCACCCCCGGGGGTGGCGTAGTCGAACTACTTCCTGTAACGGTCTCGCCCACTACATTTTGGCTTATAGTCGGGCAGGATTGGCATAGGAGCAGAGACACTGGTTTCATTTTTTTAGGTTTTTGTTTTGTCACTCTTTGTAATAGAAATTTGTCATATGGTCAATGGTTGAATGAGTGTATGTATGTGGTTGGTTGAAAGTGAGAGCACCACTGAATAAGCGCTGTGAGTTGTTAGTGTTTTTCCTGTAGAAGCGGAGCAGCAGCCGAGGTTGGGAGACCGCCCCTCTCTCGGGATTTGGACCAGCCATCCCTGTGAGTTTTTGCATTTTCCAAATTTGTCTTGATCGGTTTCCGCAGCATGTCGCGGGACGCACAGGAGATTAGGGATGAGTTGGCTGAGGTAAGAGCCGAGAATGAGCGCTTAAAGGCCTCCCTCGCCCAGCGGGCCACAAGTACGAGCACAGTAAATGGTAGCGCCCCGGCAGGGTCCGCTACAGAACGTTTGGTCTTTGTCCCAAGGGAAAAGAAGTGCCCATTGTTTAGGGGAAATGGGGGCATAAGTATCGAGGCGTGGAAGGAGGAGGCGGAGGCATGTATGCGGGCGCGCCATTTTTCTGCTGCCGAGAGAGCCTATTTTCTTTACGATCATTTGGATGGCGAGGCACGGGATGAGATCCGCTATAGGCCGAGAGAAGAAAAAGAAAACCCAGAGAAAATTTTTGAAATTTTACAGGAGCTTTACGGTTGCCCACAGTCATACGTGGCCTTGCAGGAGGCGTTCTTTTCGAGAAAACAGCAAGAGGGAGAGACACTGCTAGAGTTTTCAATCGCATTAATGACCCTTATTGATAAGGTTAGACGAAGTGCGCCTGAGGGAATTCTTAACGCTGACGTTCTTCTGCGTGATCAGTTTGTGGAGCATGTTAACGAGGGCGCCTTGCGTCGTCACTTGAAGAGTTTCATTCGGACCACGCCGTTAGCCACTTTGATCGCGGTGCGTAAGGAAGCCATGCGTTGGGAACGGGAGGGCGCCGCCGAACCGCAGCGGCCGCGTAGCTTTTCCTTGTCTTCACTCGATCGCTCCCTTGGGGTCCCTGGTACCTCTTGCGCCGTAAGCATGGATCCCCGTGGTGGGGCGCCGACCAGATCTGATATGGAGAAGTTGCAGGCCGACATGGCGAAGCTCATGGAAATGGTGCAAAATCAACAGGCTCAGTTGCAGCATCTTTCTCGGGGTGCGGCCACACAGGGGGAGCCACGGAGGCGAGGTCGGTCTCCTCGGGAGGGACCCCTTGTCTGCTGGCGCTGTCGTGCGACAGGCCATATTGCTGCGGATTGTGACGGAGAACGAGTGGTGGGGCCCCCACAAGCACCCTCCCGTAGAGGCTCCGGGTTTTCGGAAGAACGGGCCCCTCCAAATGAACCAGCCCTCGGGGAACTGACGCCCACCGGACTGAGGAGTCACAGTCCGGGGGGGGCCTCTCTTGGCTCACGTAATGCCCTTGACCCTCCCAATGCCGCCGAGGCGTTACTTTCTAACTGTCCACATCTGCTCGTCCGGATGGGCGGGGTTCAGGTCCCCTGTCTCATTGACACTGGGTCTATGGTGTCCACCGTCACTGAAAGTTTCTTCGCTGCCAACTTCGAATCTTTGGGGCAGGAGCGTTTACGCTCATGTCACTGGCTGCAGCTCCGAGCGGCCAACGGCCTAGAGATTCCTTACTTGGGCTACTTGGAGCTGAATATTGAGCTGTGCGGGAAGAATATGCCTGATTGCGGTGTTCTGGTCGTTCGCGACCCCCCAGGGGGCACGGCTTCCGTGGTCCCTGGGGTTCTTGGTATGAATGTTATCGGCAAGTGTTATAAGGAACTTTTTGGGCGGCACGGTCCCACGCTTTTCGATCTCCCATCAGTGTCAACTGCCCCTCGACCGGTGCTGAAAGCGCTGCAACACTGTCATCAGGCTGAAATCCGGCCCACCCCCGAGACCAGCGGCGTGGTGAATGTCCGGGGCCGTGCGCCATGGCGGGTTCCGGGGGGGACCATGAAGTTGATTCCTGCCACCTGCCCTGAGCAACATTCAGGGCTTGGAACCCTCTTTGAGCCGACGGACCGGGGGTTGCCCGGGGGGTTGCTGGTGTCCCCTGCCTTGGTGCAGGTGACCCGTGGCTTGGTGCAGATCCCTGTAGTTAACGTCGGTTGTACGGACGTCCTGCTGTACCCTCGTACTAGACTCGGACAGGTGAATGCTGTGTCGATCATCAGCTTGCCACGGGACGTGGTGGAGGTTCGTTCTGTGGCCGCCATTACTGACCCTCAGGCGCCTGCCCCGTCGCCTTTGGAGACACAAATCCGCGCAGTGGACTTGTTACCCCTGCCTGCCGAGGAACAGGCTGAGGTCCGGGCCCTGCTTCTGAGGTACTCTTCGGTCTTCTCCGCCCATGAGGGCGACTTGGGTTGCACTTCCCTAATCTCGCACGATATCCCGCTGTTGGATCCGACACCGGTCCGGCAGCGTTACAGGCGCATTGCCCCCTCCGACTACGAGGCCGTAAAAACCCATATCAACCAGCTCCTCCAGGCGAAGGTCATCAGAGAAAGCAGTAGTCCATTCGCTTCTCCCATTGTTCTAGTCCGGAAGAAGGATGGGAGCTTGCGACTCTGTGTCGACTATCGCCTGTTAAATGCCCGAACTCGGAAGGACGCCTTTCCGCTTCCTCGGATCGAGGAGACATTGGACATGTTGGCAGGTGCCCGCTGGTTTTCTACGATGGACTTAGCCAGTGGGTACAACCAAGTCCCCGTGACAGAAGGTGATCGGGCCAAAACGGCATTCTGTACCCCCTTCGGGTTGTTCGAATGGAACAGAATGCCTTTTGGCCTGTGCAATGCACCAGGTACATTTCAACGATTAATGCAACGTATGTTCGGCGACCAACAGTGTCATTCCGTTCTACTGTATCTTGACGACATCGTGATCTTCTCGTCCACCGTGGCGCAACATCTACAGCGCCTGGAGATGGTCTTGACCCGGTTGCAGTCGGAGGGGCTGAAGGCTAAATTAGGGAAGTGCGCGTTCTTTAAGCCGGAGGTTCAGTACTTGGGACATGTGATCTCCCAGCACGGTGTCTCTAGCGACCCTGGCAAGGTGGAGGCAGTGGCCACATGGCGGCGACCTGCCAATGTGTCGGAGCTCCGATCATTCCTAGGCTTCGCCAGCTATTATCGACGATTCGTCGAAGGATTCGCAAAGCTGGCCGCGCCGTTGCATCGATTGGTGGCCACCTTGAACGGGAGCCGTCCCCGTCAGCCCTCGGGGCAGCAGTTTCTTGATGCATGGTCAGAGGATTGCGAAAGAAGTTTTGAGGAACTCAAGGGGAGGCTCGTGTCGGCGCCGGTACTGGCGTACGCGGACTTTGGCCGCCCATTTATTCTTGAGGTCGACGCCAGCCATTGCGGACTGGGCGCGGTCCTCTCGCAGGAGGTGGACGGCAAAGTCCGACCGGTGGCATACGCCAGTAGAACGTTAAGACCTACAGAGCGGAATATGAACAATTACAGTTCTATGAAGCTCGAGTTCCTCGCCCTAAAATGGGCCGTCACCGAGAAGTTTCGCGAATATCTCTTGGGCCAGAAGTGTGTCGTGTACACTGATAATAACCCCCTGAGTCACCTCACTACTTCCAAACTCGGGGCGGTCGAACACCGGTGGGCCGCACAGCTTGCATCATTTGATTTTGAATTAAAGTACCGCTCGGGTAAATCTAACGGTAATGCGGACGGCCTGTCGCGGCAGAATCAGCCAGACCAAGAAGACGTGAGTGACCTGGTTCCGGGTACAGCGGTCCCTAGATTGCTGCAACAGGTAGCGGCTCAGGGAGACGGCAGCACCGCCTCTCAGTCCAGTGTCTCGGGGTTGTTCCCCCACGCTTTGCCGGTTCTGCGCACTCTGCAAGCAAGCGACCCCGGTGATCAGCTGCAACCGGCCGCTGTCCCGGGGGGTAGCATCACCGCCTCTCAGTTGGTTGTTTCGGTGCTGCCCTCCCACTCTTTGCCGGACCTGTGCGCTCTGCAAGAAGGAGACCCTGTTATCCAGCCGATTCTGGCCTTCTGGAAGGCGCGTCGGCGGCCTACTCGTGAGGAACGGGAAGCTCTGTCACCCTTGGCCTTGATCCTGTTGCGGCAGTGGAAACGGCTTGTGGAGAAAGATGGAGTCCTTTACCGGAGAGTGCTACACCCCAGTGGCCGTGATGAGTGCCTCCAGCTGGTTTTGCCGGCTGCCCTGCAATCAGAGGTCCTAAACCAGCTCCACGAGCACCATGGCCACCAGGGGATTAATCGAACACTGGAGTTGGTTGGGCAACGGTGTTACTGGCCCCGCATGTTTGCGGAGGTGCGCCGATGGTGTGAAAAGTGCCTTAGGTGCCAAGAGTCCAAAGGGGAGCCTCCTCTAGCCGCCGCGTATATGGGCCACCTACTGGCATCTCGGCCCAACGAAGTGGTAGCTGTGGATTTCACGCTTTTGGAGCCCACGTCGGGGGGGGTGGAGAACGTTTTAGTCATCACGGACGTCTTCAGTAAGTATTCCATCGCCGTCCCCACCCGGGATCAGCGGGCCTCGACGGTCGCCCAGGTCTTGCTTGTGGAATGGTTCTACCGGTTCGGAATTCCTGGTCGGCTCCACTCCGACCAGGGGCGCTGTTTCGAGGGCACCCTGATTCAGCAGCTTTGCGGGCTGTACGGGGTCCAGAAGTCCCGAACCACCCCGTACCACCCGGCCGGGAACGGCCAATGTGAGCGATTTAACCGCACTCTACACAACCTCCTGCGTACCCTACCGGCCTCTCGGAAGCGCGACTGGGCAACTTGCCTGCCGCACGTAACCTTCTGTTATAATACCACCCCGCATCAAGCGACAGGAGAATCGCCACACTTCCTTATGTTCGGCCAAGAGCCACAGCTACCCGTAGACTTCCTCCTGGGCCGAGTTCGGCCACCGGTCCATGGTCGAGTGTGCGACTGGATACAGGAGCATCAGGCCCGGCTTCAAGTGGCATTTGATGGGGCTCGGGAGCGTTTGGCCGCAGCGGCGGAATATCGCAAGGACAGACACGATGCACGGGTGAAGACTGCTGTTTTAGAAGTAGGGCAACGGGTATATGTACGCAACCTCGGCGTGCGAGGTCGAAATAAAATCCAAGATGTGTGGAACTCTCAGGTACACATGGTGGTGCGTACCCCTTCGGAGACCGGAGCCGTGTACACGATCGCCCCCGTCAACGATCCAACGAAGCTGAAGCACGTTCACCGCAGCATGCTGAAAGGAGTGGTGGGCCCCCTGGCCCCCGACACCCCCCCGGGGTCGGGCCGACCAGGCGAACCCACCCCTGTCGACCTAGGGGAGCTATCGAGCGAAGAAGATATCCTTCTTGGGGAGCAGGTGGGCGATGCTGGCTTGGGTGTCCCAGCAGAGCCCCATGCACCCCAGGGTGGCACCTCAGGAGGAAACGAAGGGCAGCGTCGGACTTCGCAGGCTTCCCCCAGCAGTTCGGCCGCTCAGCTACCCGGTCGTGGCACTAGCAGCAGCGAGGTGCCCCCGCGCCGGACTTCCCGGTCTAACGCGGGACAACACTCTAATCCCCATCGGCTGCCTGGTGGGGCGACTCCAAACTTTTGATGGAATTTTGGATCTGGGAGTGGGGGGGAAGGCGTCCCTGCATCGTCGGGCCGACGATTCAACATGTGGGGGGTAGATTGTAGTGGAGCGCTGCTCCTTTAAGGGAAAGTCTGACGCTGCGGCACACGTCACCACGCCACTCGTAGAGGCTTATGGGAAGTCTCTTCATAAACACTGCCAGTGGCTAGTATTCGGTAAGCCTGCAAAGTCCCCCTTTGCGCGTTTCATCGCCACCGGCGAATGCTGTGGTTGCTTCTCCCCTCGCCGTCGAGAGGAGTGCGGTGTCCAGTTCAGATCTAGGAGATGTGGACCATTTCTTGTCCTCGTTAGTATGTGGACCCTTTCTTGTCGCTGTTTATGTGCTAGCCAGCAGCTAGTGGCTAACTTCGCGTCTGCTGTTCTATAGGTTGTGATTCCAACTTGGCGTCTCTTACTTGGCTAGAGTGATCTCTTGCTTCTCCACTGGCAAGGACTTCGGTGGACAATGCAACGGTTACCTTGCGCTTTTCCCGTCTCCTGCACGCCGGTATGTATTATAGTGGGTTAGCTTGTGCCTTTACCCAGCTCTGACTGTTTGTTTTCTTACCATGGTTGCTAACGACGGCCATTATTATGGTTTCAGCGTGTGGTCGCTACCGGCGCCTCGGCCGTGTACCCCTGTATTGGCACTCCGACTGTGAGAATTGCGCACCGGTGCGCCCTCATCTTCGGGTAAGGTAACCTCTCGGCAGCAGAATCGTATGATAGTGGGTGTCCTGCTAGCTTGGCTAACGCTCTCCTCCTCCCTCGCAGGTTGTATCTGTGTGGCCGTGGTCAGACACACCACGCGTTTAGGTGCACGAGCGGCGACTTTTAGCCCCGGTTGTGTGGTGCCTCTGGACGCCGGGAACCCGTATCTCGGCTGCTGCTCCGGCCTCGGGAAATTGGACATTCGTGTGTGTGTGTGCGTTGGCGCGCTTTAGTCCAGTGTGTGTGTGTGTGTGTGTGTGTGTGTGTGTGTGGGCGCTCGGCTTGGTGTGAGCTGGTGTGTGAGCCATTCCACAGTGTGTGTGGGTGTAGGTAGTGACGAGTGAGGGTGGGGATACCTAGGGGACTGCACTGAGCTGAGCCTCTGGGGATGGTTTACCTCATGTTTTGATTTTCGTTTTCTTTCGTTTGCTGTGCCTAATTTCCTTTTTTTCATTATTTCATTCAATTATCTAATTTCTTATGTAACTGCATGTGTTTACTGGATTTTGATTTATTTTGCATGGTTTGCTGTGATTTCTTGTTGTTTCTGTTTGCTGTGAACTATTTCTTTACTTTTTCTTTTGTTAATCTTGAGGTGTGCCATTCGCCCTATTGTGTTAGCCGTGCCAGCCCCTAGTGGCAAAGTCTGACAACCTGAGTGTAGGTTCTAAGGCCTTAGGCCTACCAGGTGTGTTGTTTATTGTGAATTAAGGAACATACTTTGGGGCAGGTGTTTACAGATCCGCGGGTGTGGTGGCAGCACACCCACCCTTGCACTTTACTGTTAATGTGAACATACTTTGGGGCGAGTGTTTATCTATCTGCGGTTGATTGCGACAGCACACCCACCCCACTGCACTTTGTGAATCGTGAGTACCTTTTTTTATATTTATTACAAAGAGTGAGAAAAATATATTTTTATAACGCAAAGAATAATAAAGATTTGAATTATTAATTGTCACCACTGTCTCTGCCTCCATTGTGCACGAACCTGTGTTTGCCTGGTAATCTATTGTGCGGGTACATTGTGTGTTGGTCCGGGGTATCTGTAACTACCCCTAATTCATTTCCTCCGGGGGCTCCACCCCCGGGGGTGGCGTAGTCGAACTACTTCCTGTAACGGTCTCGCCCACTACATTTTCCCAACATTTTTGTTTTGTTTTGCCCTATTGTGTAAGTGATTCATCCTGTGCGACCTTTTCACTTTGTAACGTCCGAGAGGAAGGGGCTTGTGTAAGTTTCACTCTAACATCCAAGACGAAGGGGCTTGTGTAAGTTTCACTCTAACATCCGAGACGAAGGGGCTCGTGTAAGTTTCTACTTTGTAACGTCCAAGACGAAGGGGCTTGTGTAACGTGATTCATGTATGAAACTTAGTGTATTTCTTGGGCTAGTGCAATTATTATTAGTGCAATCTCTGGCAGTATTGCCAATGACCTTTGGAACAGTTTTTGGTTGCTGTAGTGGGAGACCAAACATAGCATAATCTAACTAACAAGTGTGTGACCATTCCAGACTTTGCCTACGGGCAGTTTTGTGTGTTATTTATTTTATTTCTTTACTAACAGTGTTTGCAGTGCATTGTCTGCAATTGTCTGTGAGAGGCAGATATCTTGAAATACAGAAAAGATGAGAATCACTGAAAGAAAATAAAAAGAACTCTGAATTGTATGACAGTTGTATCTCTTGTTATTCACTAACCTGTTGCGGGGAAAGTCAAATCAAGTGTTTGATGGTTGGGTTCTCTCACCCTAACAAATGAGAGTGGCGTAGTCACTAAACATCTTAAAAAAATATTAAAAATATAAAAAAAATATTACGGTAAAGAGATAACGCAGGCCACACGAGGTTAGCCACACCTGGCTAACAGCCAACATAGTAGGCAATTTATAGGCCTACTAACCGGAAGGGCTCCACCCTCGCCCACACGGGCAGCTGTTTTCAATTACAACATTCACACTAACAGGGGACCTAGTCCAACCTGTTACATAGGCCCTAACCTGAGGCCATCCTCCCCCCGTTTCAATCCTGTCAACTCTTGTATGGGAGACAGCCACACAAAAAACAGGTGATCTAAAACTTAGCTGCTAGTGTTAATGCTATCGTTAATGCCAACTAGCAGAGTTTGTACAAAATTAGTAGGCCTATACGTATACCTTCCTCCGAAGCCTCGTACAATTGTGGGAAACCGCTGAGTTCAATTGTTTTGCACATGGGCTCCCATGCCAGAGGGTTGCTGTGACATGTTCAAACATGTTCAAGCCCGGAGTGACGGACTCAGGTGCATTTATGAGCTTCCTTTCCCTTTACGTTATTTAGTCCAGACTAAATACACTAGTGAGAAGACAGCTCACTCGTGTTATATATATTATTACGTACGTAATTATCCCCCGCAATTAGAGTTAATTTGGCCACAAACTGAACATTGACAACCAGACATCCTCTTTCGACCGGGACCGGAAATTGCAGCAGCTGCTCGCACCCACAAATTTTAAATTCCAGAGTGATTTACTTCGATTTCCAGAGTCACATTTTTATAATGCTGTTTGTTTGGGTTTGTGCCATTGTCTGTCTTCTGTCTTGTTTGTAGGATAAACAAATAGGAACTGACAGACCGGCTTGACAGCTTTTTTCGAATCTACCTGACATCAGTCGATGCTCTTCATTTTAAAGATGCATCACAATAGACAGGCATGTGATCTTTGTTAAAAAAGAATAACATTTATTTTAAAAGAATAACCTTGATGCCTTAGTACTTTTTAGTGAAATGAGTTATCCAAACCAGCACAACATGCATTGACTTGCTTTTTCATAGGAGTCCATGTGTGTGTGTAGTGTAGCACATGTGTTCACCGTAAACAGACAGACAGATCCAACTTGTAGACGTGCAAACAGAAGAACAGCGTTCCACACAGGTGCAATCAAATGAGCCAGCTGTTGGTAATTATCGACAGCGAGCACAACAAACAATCAGGACAAATGAGAGAGTGAGTGAGTGAGTGAGGGAGTGAATTGAATGGATGTTTATGAGTGCGCCTCATCCCTCGTCCCTGTGCGGTGGTGCTTTTCCTGGCCTGCCTTGAAATGGACGCACCAAACACAGCAGCTTTTTTCCCATGTCAGATGATGCCTCTCCCATTATGTTATATCGCTCAGCAGCACTGCATAAAATGGGCTCTGCGACCCATTAAATCAGTCTCTCTCTCTCTCTCTCTCTCTCTCTCTCTCTCTCTCTCTCTCTCTCTCTCTCTCTCTCTCTCTCTGTCTGTCTCTACCTCCCCTTCTCTTCACTCTTTTTCTTGCACTCTCTAAATGAAGCGATTCACTGAGAGCCTCCGCAATTAAACACTTTCCAACATGGCTGAGGCGTTTGCTAATCTGTCCAAAAATTTGCACAGCCGACTGTAAACGCAATGGTCCACTCGAAAATGAAAAGCTTTAACAAAGCAAATAACCTGATACGCGAGCATAAGCACTTAGGCAACCATTACACAGATGTTATGCTAATTTTCAATATGTGTGTGGTATTGCCCATGTTTTATATGAGAGCGTTTGGTCTTAATTGCTATGTGTCAACATTTCCAGAGACCATTAACTGTACTCAGCCAAGATTCAGTCATTAGCAAAGAGTTAAGCAAACAGCGATGGGGGAATTCAAAAAGCTTGCATTTTATGTGCAAACTGTGAGGAAGAAACAAAGATTCTCTTATTTACTTGTATAACATTCCATAACATAACATTTATCATGTACATGTTTAATAAGATGCATTGTAGCAAAAAAATAATATCTCAAGACATCACAAGATCTCGAGATAAGCGACCGACTCATGCGTCTGTACTGAATGTATACAGAAATGTTCAGCGCTGAATGTATACAGAAATGTTCACATACCGAATGTTTTTTAGATGGTCCACACACACAGACACCACACACAAACACAAACACACACACACGCAGGCATGCACGCACACACGCACGCA
Source organism: Engraulis encrasicolus (assembly GCF_034702125.1). Classification (NCBI taxonomy): domain Eukaryota; kingdom Metazoa; phylum Chordata; class Actinopteri; order Clupeiformes; family Engraulidae; genus Engraulis; species Engraulis encrasicolus. The sequence goes on along the minus strand of NC_085866.1, from coordinate 45,320,679 downwards.
CACAAGCACGCACACACACAGTGCTTGCCTTGTGACATTGTGACTCTGTATCAGCTCTATCAGAAAAAGTTCAGAGAAAGTTGGCGCAGAAGACCACTAACATAATTCGATAGCCGGGCAGGGATATTCTTATAAAAAACTACCATAAAAGTGTGTGATAGGAAAGCTTTTGAATGTTAAGTAGTTTTTTTCTATACCACTGCCTCTGAGCAAACTGAAAGAAACCATTTCATACGTTTCCAAGGCCATCATATCCAGTGCACAAACATTCCACCCTTTTGAAAGAGGGAATTTGACTGTCCTCCAAGCTTTTGTATAATCTTCAATTGGCTACATTTTGAATATTTTTCTGCTTTCAAAAAAGGGGGGGGGATCCAACACTGCTCATTTGCGTCACTGGGGATATTACATGGGGTATAACACTACTTGACAGCGTCGTCATATATGCCATGACAATGTCATAACACAGTCATGGACATGTTATAAACATTATGTCCACGTCATAAACATTCTAAGATGGTACCGTCCCGACACAGTGCTCCCTTGGGGCGCTGTTTCGGGCTGACCCTTGCGCGGGTGAGGCATAAATGCATTTTCGTTGGGTGAACGGCGCACCATGTGCTGTGTCACAACGACAATGGAAGTTTTCCAAGCTGGGCTTTCAGAGGTCACATTTCTTTTCCTGTTCCATACACATTCCATGAGACGTCCAAGGTGTTTTGAGCTAGAACTTGCAACGACCAATCATGGTGCAATCCTGAAAAGATGGCACAAAAACAGGCTTCCGAACTCTGTATTTCACACACGTGACACATGCTGAAGAAGGCACCTGACACTGAGTGGAGACAGCCATGAATATGGAGTGAATAGGGAATCAAGTCTTATAGGATGATAGGAGGTTCGCCTATCCATTCATGACCTTAAGCAGGCACGCAGGGTAAGCCCACATTGATACAGGGACGGTAACCAATACCCTGTACCTAAGCAACTGTCAGCCGCTTTGGATAAAAGTGTCAACTAAGTTTAAAGTATAGAGATGCAGTGTGTTGTCACAAAAAGTTATTAACCCCTTAGCCCGGAGCCTCTGATTTAACCTTATTGTCACCAAAATGGTAATGACAAAGTCTCAATCTGTTACTTACGACACTCTGCATTGTCATAGCAATGTAGTTGAACGTTTTCAACAAAGAGTGACTAGGCCCATCGAAGGGCCCATTTGCAGTAAGAGACTGCTCCTGTAATCCTTATATCTTTTACAGATAATCAGCCACAATGTATTTCAAACAGTGTTAATGGCTCAATAAATCACTTAATAAATTCTATCATTAATATCTTAAGTCCATTATGCTCTTTTACTTTCTATTAACATATTATTTTAGTCGGAAAGACCGAAATTGAAGTCTCAAGTGTACTAAATATCCAGACAAAAAAAGCAGGAGAAAGCTGAAGTGATATGTATTCATACCCACCACTCTGGGACCTTCAGTGTTTACATTCCTCAGCATTCTATTTCTAGGCGACGACAGAGCCATTCACGTCTAAATGCCATTTCTCTTGGTGCATGAATGTACACACTGCCTTTTTAAACATATACCTCCTGATTTCCATGGCCCTTTTATCCAAATCAAACCGCAAGGGAAGAGGGGGTTGGGGGGTGGGGGGGATCTGTGTGTGCAGAGTGTGTGTCAGTCACTCACAAAGCCTAATGCAAATTCACACAACCTGATTGAGAACGGAGCATGAATATTTTAAACACCTAAATAAAAATCGGCGATATATTTTCTTTTCCCTCTCTCTCTCTCTCTCTCTCTCTCTCTCTCTCTCTCTCTCTCTCTCTCTCTGCCCTTTTTCTACAGTCTACAGTCCCCCTTCCCCCTTTCCCCTCATTCAGCACTCAGAAACAGGAAAGCAAGGCTGTGTGTTACGTCTTATCTAGTTTTGAAATGGTTTGGTTTTAATGAATTTTATCTCCCCTCTCAAGGTTTATCTCTTCCCCCATACAAATTCACGCACTGCAGCACTTTTAAAAATGGACTTTCTTAATATAAGACTTTTTTTCTCTTTCTGTCTGTCTCTCTCCACCCCCAAGCACAGCGTGTACCGTCCAACAAAGGAAGCCTTTATTTTCTGCTCTTTTTTTCTTTTGTTATCCCCCCCCTATCCCCCTCTCTCTCTCTCTTTCTCATCTCCTCATCCCTCTCTCTCTACCCCAGCAGAGAGGAAAGTTTGAATCAGAGGTGACGGAGACAAAGGCCTTAGTGAAGGAACAGAGGCCGGTGTGAACCCTCAGACAGAGGCAGGGATAATAATGGCAGGAGAAGCCTGAACCACAGGGCTGGACTGGTAATCTGGCATACAGGGCATTTTCCCGGTGGGCTGGCAGTCATCAGGGGCCGATGCTGTTGTTTTTTGTGATGTTGCTGTTTTTGTTTTGCCTTTTCCCTTAGAGACTGGCCCACCACTTAGAAGGGGTCCATATTAATACAGACAATGGAGCCATATCATAGAAAAGGTCATAAAAATAATACCGTAGAAAATCAGATGGTCTGCTGGAGTGTGTCAAAAATGCCCAGGCCAAATTTTTCTCCCAGTCCAGCCCTGCTGGGCCAAGCCATGTCGTCATGTCGCCCATGACAGCCTGTGCTCTTCCAAAGACAGTCAGTCCCTCTACCCCGTCTCCCTTTCCCATGTTTTATTAGCCTTATTAAAGCTATTCAGACACACAGCTTGGAGGAGGGAAAATGATGGATTCTGGGAGCAGCAGGAGTTATATCTACACTATGTAGGCTATATGTACAGAAATATGATGGTGGGTGAAAGTGTTGATGATGGGGGAAAACGAGCAGCCAGCTCTTTCAGCACCGCATTTACTGTAAAGTACCAATTAATTACAATTATTAGTAACATTTAAACCTGACTGAGTCTCTTTTCAAATGATAATGAATTCATGCAAATGTGGATATGTCCATTTACATTAATATATTTAATTATCTGCAGTGCTCATCAACTCCCGCCAATGACATACTTAAATAGACTTAGACAGTTGAAGCTAGGTGTATGTGGTGGAAAAACACAGTAAAGAGAAGGCTAGAAAGGACTGAAACCATCTGAAGAACCAAACACAGACTGAAAAGACAGACAGACAGACAGACAGACAGACAGACACACACACACACACACACACACACACACACACACACACACACACACACACACACACACACACACACACACAGGTAAGCTGACTGAGGGGACAAAGGGGTCAGTTACCTCGGCCCAGGGAGAGAGGTTGCCTAGAATTGGGTCCTTGTTGCATTGTATTGGGTTGGGGGCCCTTTCAAATGACTTTGTCCAAGGGCCCAGACACAGCTGTTAGTAACACACACACAAACACACACACACACACACACACACACACACACACACACACAACAGACCCATAACCTTCACAGCCGTCTTCAGAGGAGACTGAATGTATAAATAGCGGTAGCATCAACTGCTTTTCATTTCATGTTCTGAGCCATATAAGCTTTGCTCACTTTTCAACTCTCTCAGCGCACTTTTGCACCGAAAAGAGCACAGCAAATATTTAGACGCCATGGCTTTACACAACATGGCTTTACAGTGGACAGTATGTCCAGCTATTAGCGAAACAGCAGTGCAACACCTCTGCTTTGCAAAGGTCAGTTTGGCCTATAGCACCAGTGGCATATGCACCAGCGATGTCAGATCATGCAACATGAGGGATCAGGGCCACTGATAGCTTTTGCAGGGCCCAGGACGAAGTGATCAGAAAGGGCCCCTTTATCCAATACATACAATGTAATGACAACCCAATTTTGGGCTCCTTCTCTCCATGAGCAATTGACCCTTTTGTCTCACCGCTTTGACACCCCCCAGCTGCCCGTATTTCAGCTCATTTGGTAGCATGTCTACTGCCCATTCCAGGTTTGCTGTGAGGTTGCAGGTTCGGGACCATTTTTCTCTTTCACTTCCTTTTAAAATCCCTTTTTTATCTGAGAGACCAAATTAAAGACTCAAGTGCACAAAAAAATCAGACATCAAAGCAGAAAAATGTTGATGTGATATGATAATAATTTATAATAATAATTGTATTTGTATAGCACTGTATCATACAAGGCATGTAACTCAAAGTGCTTAACAAAAGGGAAAAAAACATCATTGTTAGAGATGGATTTAAAAGGAAAGGTATAGAGGAGAGGCAGAAATAGCAGGAAGGCAGAGGAAGAAGAGATAGATTGGTCAACATAGGTTAGGACCAGGATTCTTTGATGCGTAAGGTCCATAACATATGCACTCATATCCCTATGTACCAAGTGCAGGTTCAGGACTGGGTTTGGACCGTGGAGGATGACCTCGGTAATGTGCACCAGCCAAGTTCCACAATCCATATGAAAGTGCACTTTACCAAGTATCTATACCTACAGTAGCTGTGATGGTAGTGGTGATGATGATGATGATGATGATGATGATGATGATGATGATGATGATGATGATGATGATGATGATGATGGTGATGATGATGGTGGTGGTGATGGTGAATAGGCTCTCAGGCAGCAGTGCTTGCAGTGCATGTGCAAATGTGGCATTTGAAAAATAGGAAGCAGGGGGAATACGTAAATGAACCTTGCATCTCGGTTTGTGAGAAAAAAAGACAGAAAGGGAGAGAGAAGAGTGGCAGACAGAGGTAGGTAAAAAAAGGGGGGAAGTGGAAAGAGAGAGAGAGAGAGAGAGAGAGAGAGAGAGAGAGAGAGAGAGAGAGAGAGAGAGAGAGAGAGAGAGAGAGAGAGAGAGAGAGAGAGAGACTGGGGTGTGCATAGAAAAAGGGAGCCAGAATAAGGAAATGGAGGATGTGACAGCCACGGCTGCCTGGCAACAATGGCTTTTCTGTCTGAACGCTCGCAGGAAGAAGAAAATCATCGAATGTCGCCAAAGCAGACGACCCATTACTGAGCGAGAGTGGTTCAGTGAGTAACACTACATCAGAAATTTCAGCTCCAGTAAATTCCCATTTAGATTGTAACACTAATACCAAGAAGTCCCCATATGGCGGCTTTTCATGCAGCCCCCCCTCAATGCGAATATATGAACATCAGCACAGAAACACATTCACTGACAGGCACACACACAGGTGGGGGGGTTTAGTTTTGGTGAAGCCATTACTACAAGGCTTTTTGCAATCTTTTATTCAACAGTCTTCTTTATGCACACACAGACACACACACATACGTACACACACATACAAAATGATACAAAACCTCACACACAGTCACACAATCACACAGGCTCACTAAAATCACACACATGCTGAAAAAGTAACACACAGCACTCATGTGCACATGAACAACATACACATGTGCACGCACACACAAACCATTGATGAAGCCAGTGTAAGGCTCTGTAGAACACTGTTGCTACTTAGGGGAAGAGAAATATTCTTTTTTTTTTCCCTATACTTTTCTCTCAATTTCTTCCACTCATTCATCAGCTGTTGTTTCTCATGTTGGTGGTGGGGTGTGTGTGAGGTCGGTTATGATGGAGACAGGAGGCGGCAGTGTGTAAGGAAACAAAACGCCAGTTAAGTCGGGAGGAGCCAAAGGGATTAAACTCTATAGCGCAATCAACTGCGCCACCCCGGGCTGCCGTGCTGTCATCGAGACCTCGCTTTCATCCCCCTCGATGTGACGTACGCCGCGTGTCCCTGTCAGCTGCCGTGCCACATCAGTGCCGTCACATGCCTCTCGCCTCGTCTCTCGAGCAAGCGAGCGCACACGCATACACACACACACGACAGCCGCTTGCTCCGCTACTTACAAAAAGAAAAGTTTTGGTTACTACGTTTGAGGTGATGGCAGGCCTGTGACGTCTGTTTTCGGTTCTGTTGATGTGCTTGTTGTTTGTTTGTTTGCATGCTTGTTCGTTTTTTTCAATGCTGATAATATAAGCACCACAGGCCTCAGCACCAGGACAGAAATTTGTAGTTGAAATGTTGCCAAAGTGGTTTGTCAGCTTGTCAGCTAAAAGCACAGGGTTGACCATGATGGTACTGCTTGTCACCTTCCTACTCCAGAGCTGTGGGCACGCTGGGCAGCTTCCCTGCTAAGATGTGCAACAACAAATAGGGGCCTAGCTGGCTTAAGAAGTGAACTTTTTCTCCCAACCTCCATGTACAGTGCGGCGTCAACAGAAGGAAATGTTGTGTCCCTCTCTCATCCTCAAGAGAGGAAATTTGGAGTCAAAAAAGAAACAAAGACCAGAACAGAGCCAAATGAGCACTTTAACTAGAAAAATTACATTAGAATTACAAATGGTGTGTCATTTGTGCCATTTGCAATTTTAAGAGAATACAAATATCCTTGATTTTGTAGATTGCCCCATTGGACTGCTAACAGCATCTGAAAATATGAGCAGTTTGGATTTGTAGTGTAAACAGAAACAAGATGAGATTGTTGAAAAATATGCTCATGCTATGCTAATTCATTTGTGGTTCAGTATTGTCATCTAATAATGTTATTTTTTTGGGTGATGGAATGATCATTCTCATAGTTCAATCATCACAAAGTCCTTCTGTATGCACACAGTGATATGGCCTAATGTAAGATATTTATCCATAGCAGAGCTTTCAAAAGGTCTAAAAAGGTCATAAGGTCACTAACCTCACATTATACCTAACTATTATCAGCCGATTCAGCAGTTTGGGCCCCATACTCTTACAGCTGAAGCTGACAATGTAAACAGACTTGTTTACTTGGGTCAGGCCGTTTTTGGTGTCAGGTTGTAGTTACATTAGAACCGTGTACCAGAACTCTCTGTTATGTACAGCAAATCAATGGCCTTTGGCAAACTGAACATGCCTGATTTACGGTACATACACACCGAGATATTCACGTTCGCTTAACGTGTCTGAGAGCATCGCAAGTCCGAGAGGATTGCGGGCTGCCTTGCACACTGCACAGTCAGCGTCCACGTTCTATCCGCGGGCAGCAGCCATTCATTTTCAATGGAGCCCGCTCATTGAACACGGACATCCGAGTTCTATTTTCAAGGAGCATCGCGGACATGTCCGGTTGGGCCTGACATGCGCCGCGCTTACACCGCGCTCCTGTGTGGAAGGCATGATCTATTTCCATGTATTCTAACCGTTTTGGACTGATACCGGACAGTTGAAATAGATGTTAAGTGGACGTCCCCGCTTGCGGTGTATATGCACAATAGGCATGGACCAAGCAGGGCTGGACTGGGATGAAAAAAGGCACAGGCATTTTTGTAGCCTAGAAATCTAGACGCCCCTAGCGACCGCAAATTGGACCTCGGTCCTTTTGCGAGGCTGAAAGTTATCCGATGACAGGGCCAATCAAATCGCGAGGAGCGAGATGGGGGGCCGGGCTACCTAGTAAACACAGAAAACTTTCTAAGAAGAAACATGGCGGCCGTCCGTGCTACTTACAGCACGAAAGGTTTTACTTAATTTAAAAAGCCTGGATGATAATACATTTCGTGGCTGACATGGATTGATGTAAAAATACACTATGAACTATGAAACTATGAAATAGATCACTACACATTACCATTTTTGATCATTCGATGTTTTAAGCTAACTCGGTAAGCTAATTTGAGCATTTTACAGAACCAGATAGTCACACGCTATTATCAGAACACTATTGTAGGTGTACAATGAAATTGCTGCCCCAATTTCTAATAAGACACATGCCTTTAAAAACGAGACATTTATGAGCGTTGAAAGTCTTTGAGTAGCTTACTAAATAGATGGGAATGACGCCTAGTATACCGAGCTAGTGGCTAGCCAACCTGTCGTCACTAACACAGAGCTGGGTATCCAGCCTTGTATTATGTGCCTGCCCCAATTTCTAATAACTCGGTAAGCTAATTTGAGCATTTTACAGAACCAGATAGTCACACGCTATTATCAGACCACTATTGTAGGTGTACAATGAAATTGCTGCCCCAATTTCTAATAAGACACATGCCTTTAAAAACGAGACATTTGGGAGCTTTGAAAGTCTTTAAGTAGCTTACTAAATAGATGGGAATGACACCTAGTCTATCGAGCTAGCGACTAGCCAACCTGTCATCAGTAACACAGAGCTAGCCAGGTATCCAGCCGTGTTCTATGGGTATACACCTAGCTAGCTAACACCGAACATGCCATGTTGACAACAATCATAAATATAACCATTTAACAAGCCCTAAATTGCTCAACATTTCGCTGGTTGATCAAGGAGGGCCATGTGGTTGAAAACGAGGCATTTCTGAACAGTGTAAGTGAAAACGCGATTTATTAGGAAACTTGTTCGTGGCTGCGGTGATCACACGCATTCATTCCTATGAAGGCACAAAGTTGCCACTTCACCTACAAAGGGGCGTGTCGCGTGTACATTCTGAAAGACAGCTGTGACGTTACACAGCACTGCGTGGGGATTGGTTGTTCCACAATCCTATTGCGTGGCGTTGAGTGCCAAGGCATTTTGATAGACAACCGTTTATCCCGCCCACACTCTCTCCAAGCTCACCCAGACCCTTGTACAGCTTTTTGCTGTACGGGTCTAGCTCGCCAGGCTAGCATTTTTGTTTCCTGGTGAACCAGAAGCTATGTGTTGACGCCCAGGGGGCTGGGCTACACAAACCTTCTGGTACACCAGTGATTCGCTCTCCTCCTCCGTTTTCGAAATAACCTGGGCAGCACGACGAATCAGGATCGTAGGGAGGGATTTCATTTATCGAACGCAACACCCTCCCCCAGGGTAGTTCGGCTGTGCCCGCCCCCTCCCTGAAACACAACAGTAATGGCGGCGTGCAAGGAGTTATCATGCGTCGGGATGGAAGCAGCAATTTCAGCGGTGTTATCCAAAATACCTCAAGTTGATTTTCTAAAGGACGTTGTTCTGTTTTGGTTCCCGACCTGGCGGCGCTTACGTGACGACACGTCGTATGTCACAAAGCTTCAACGTGAGTGGTCGAAGCATAGAGGTAGAAAATAACACTAGAGAGGACACAGCAATTTGCGACAGCACTGGAAAATGGCAGCAGGAGCTTCCCAACTTCCGTAGGTAGTGTAGGTACCTTCAGGCAATGCAAGTCAATGGAGAACACGCCCACCCCTGTCAATTTTTTGACTAAAACTGTGTGAATATGAAGTAACACATTAATCAAAGACCAGATTTGAAATGTCAGGCTAAATATCTACTTAAATCATATGAGTCGATAAAATACATTTAAAAAGCAAATAATATCTTTTATGAACATAGCTAGCAACACACTTCAACTATTGTCCTTGTATAGTGTGTTGATAGACATTTTCACATGATTAAGCCATTTTTGACAGCGGTGAGCCTCGTTCTCCGTTAATTTCCATTCCTCTGATCTACCTACAGATAATGGCAGATACAGATTGCCGTAAAAAGGGGGGCGGAGTCCTCTCTAGTGTTATTTTCTACCTCTATGGGTCGAAGTGTCATGTCATTCATATGAGGCTGCTCCAACCACGTGCAAGCATCTTTTGACTAAACCCCGCCTGCGGAGAGGCGTGAAAGGGCAGTGTGCCAGTAGCCTGTTACTTACAGGCTACTGCTTCACCAGGAAAGCATTTTTGTGCACCCCCTTCAAAATTATATTAACAAAAATAAAAAAAAAATGGTGGCCCAGTGAACTGTGCCGTACCATTACACCGTGGATCCAAGTTCGATTCCGGCACAAAGTTACCCAATCATTACCCACCTCTCAACATTCCCTTCCTGTTCTCCACTGTCCTGCCAAATAATAAAGGCACAATAGCCCTAAAAGTAGGCCTATTTAAAAACAAATAAATAGTATCAACACTGGACAGCTGGGTTGAGAGCAAGGATATTGAAAAACATGACATTTTTCTTTTTTTTTAGGACTACAAATGACATTTCATGATTTCTGGGCAAAGCAAATAACCACAAACCCTTCTTTAAAAAAGTTTCGTTTGGCATCTATCAACAGAATGAGCCCAGGTGTTGGAATCATCCAAACTGGCTAAAGTACCTGAAGGTTCACCCAAACATGCACATATTAAATGAGCCAGGGCCTAATTTGCATAAAATGAAATACATTTCAGAAAACTTCCAATATATTTTTTTTAGGAATTATGTCCCAAATACACTGGACAAGTATAGTCCTGTCTATTGAACTCATTTTTTGGCCTAGGGTTACCCTCTCACCAAAGTCATGAAACAGAACAACCAGTTCCTGTATAGTTTATATTCATTAAAAAAACATTTAAGCAAAAAACATCTACAGAGACTTCCACAAGTTGCCATATTCTGCCAGGAAATTGGATTTAGACTTCTGTAAATGTTGTCAACACGGTTTTATACAAAGATATTTAAAGATCAATTAGCAGAGCTGTATTCCCCAGATGTTCATGTGAAGCATGTGTGAAAGGTATGAGCAGGTAGAATACTGTAGCATCTGTGACTTCTGCTGTTGTTATCTCCCCTGATGTCAATACATCGGTAGCTCACTGTGTTAAATATAGGCCTAATAAACACATCTCTCTGCATAGAGCAAGATTTTATGCAATTATTAATTAATTCATTTTTTCGGTCGATCGGTCTGTCGGTCAGTCAGTCAGTCAGTCAGTCATTCATAGCCTAATAAACAAAACATCACATTAACATACATAAATAAATGTGTTATTAAACCCTTAAGACGCGGCTTTATACATTTGTTGTTACCAGTATGGTAATGACCAAGTTGTGGTGCATTACTAAAGGGCCTGTGTTGTGTCATAGTATTGTAGTGCTATGGTAGGTACATTTCAATGACTATTACAGTGTGCCACTGGAGGTACGGCGCGCATTAAGGGGCTACTATGTTTAATAAAGGCACCTAGTAATAGGCCACATATAAGGCAATTAAATCATTATACCATACACTATAGGCTTATAGTATCATGCTACATTACACAGTATCATTGTTGTCCTCGTACTGTTCTGGAACAAATGCATTGATTTAAGTAGGCAATATCCCAAGGCTATTTCATATACAGTATGAAGTCAGAAAAAAGATTGTAGTACTATCTCTTGGAATAATGTAATCATGAGTCTTTAAGCATGTTCAATTTTTAACAAGCTACCGTATGCATCTTTCATGTGCTTTGAGACTTTGGATTGGCTTAATTTGCTTCTTAAGTGTTTTTGATAAATCTGGAGTTTGTAAAATTGATAATGGCTCTCCTTGATTAAAGGTGTCACACATTAAAGATGAGATTTAAGTCTTATGTCTGTTTGCCTACTGTTAACGGCTAGACTTCCTGTCCATTGAAAGGGACCCATTGTCATGATAGGGGATCATTACCTAACACATTGCTGTAAGTCTCATTAAACAACTGGGATCACTTAGGAATGGAAAAACATATTTTCAATCTGCTGTTTTTTTCCTATCCACTGTACTAGATGTTTTATGAAAATCTTAATGACAAGAAAAAGAAATTGCTGATGGGTGTTTTGTTTTAAAATATAAATAAATAAATGGTATGTTTGACATTCACTTCAGTGCCAGTGGTTATTCATGAGTAAGCTTTAGACAGCACAGAGACATTTTAGATTATAATTATTCCTGGAGGTTTCTTGCTCCAATGCTTTTATTTTGAACTATTGCCTTCAATTCCGTCAATTTTTTTCCATGAGTTGCCATATTCCGCCAGGAAATTGGATGACTTCTGGTGAGGCCACACATTTTCGAAGAAAAACTGTGTGGACTGGAGCAAAACATTGTGCGCCAAGCATTTTGTTAATTAACATTCAATTAATTGACCCTTTTTGTTAAGACACAAACAATATTATAGGGCAACAGCTGAAAGAAAAGGAAACCATGAAGAAGAAGAAGAAAGTGCTGAACATGCATGGAAAGGGATTGAGAACTCCACTGATTTAAAGGACAAGTGAACTAATTGCAATTAACCCTTCGCGTAACCCCTCTGCTTTTTTTCACACGGCTTCTCTCCTCCACCATCGACGCTAATTACTCCCCTCATAAGTCACATGCTGAGTTCTGCAGATCACTCCAATGCAAACTAAAAGGTGCTTTGGAAAACAGACCCTTGTTGGCTTTTAATTAAGTATGTGTGAAGGGGGAGGGGAAATAAAAAAACAAAGTACACACAATGACACTGACCTTGATCTGCATGTTACATTTGTGCAAATTAATGAATTGCTTTAGCAAGGCCTGTGGTTTATGTGTTTGTTGTTGTATTTCATCCTGACTGAAAGAAAGCCTTTGAATGGAACGGTGTCAGAGGATTTTAAAAGGCTCGCTAACGCAAGCCATGCCAATGTACTATACATTGATACATACTTCACCGTAGCCATATATTATGGTGCGTATGATTTATGAACAATGACCACTGAATTTGAAAACATATGTGTGGGACTGTGTGTCAGTGATGGGTGTCATTTCCAGAGCACTTGTGATGATGAATAAATGTGTATGCTCAGTAATGGAGTGGAGGCCCACTCACTCACATACGCCAGCTCTGATTGATGCAAATACATCTGCACAGGGAAGCGAACAGGGGAGGACAAAGGGGTCGGTCAGTTGTCCCAGGCCCAGAATGAGGGGGGGAAGGGGTGGGGGGGGATCTTGGAGGGGGAATTGGGTCCCCATTACATATAATGTGTTGTAGAGGTGGCCCATTCAGATGCCTTTGTCCTGGGCCCAGCCAAAGCTGTTAGATGCCCTGCATCTGGAACTGGGCTATGAGCAGATTTGGAAATAAAAAAATACAGGTACTTAGTAAAAAATCCAATGTCATCTCTTGCATAATAAATATACTCCTCCACAATGCCCATAACTAATTACCGTTGCAAAATGAAACAAAACAAAGCAATCAAAACCAATGATGAATGTGAACTAGGCCTACGTACCTACCACACTGCAAAATGATTAACTCTGTGCAGTGCGGACCCTGCATGCTATAGCCTATGTACGTGCCTTTAACAACTCAAGCCACCCCGCCTCCCTCGCATGCAGTCCTGCTGTGTGCCTTGCTAATAAACGTGTCCAATGTATCAAAGTCAGTCAGACCCCCAGAGGAAGTGCGATTATTGATTGGTTCAGGCAGATCACTCAGCTGTTAATGGTTAGTGCAAGTGAAGTCTCCGGCTCTCTGTCGTGGTATAGCGCCGAGTGAAGAAGCGTGTCTGAATGTGCTTACCTTAGATAAACCGGGGCACTAACGACACTATCCAATTATTGCTTAACCATCTGCTCCAGAGTCAGACCGCAGCATGTATCACGCCGTGGCAGATAGGAGTCTGTGTTGCTTTAATTACTACCTTCCCTTTGATGCTTGTCTTTGAAAGCCAGGCCTCTCCTTCTTTTTCTTGGTTGCTTAAGAAACAATCTCTGCAGCACCCAAATACCTGGTTGTACATGAATGAGCAGCTTTCTATCTGTGTGGGAGAGAGAGAGAGAGAGTAGAGGGAGGAAAGGAGAAAAAGATGATGAAAATGTTGAAGTGGGGGGATTGTGTGAATATTAAAGGAAAAGAGCAGACAAGATATAAAGAGAGAGAGAGAGAGAGAGAGAGAGAGAGAGAGAGAGAGAGAGAGAGAGAGAGAGAGAGAGAGAGAGAGAGAGAGAGAGAGAGAGAGAGGTACACTGCGCTTGGATGTATTTCCTTCACTTTTCCAACAATTTAAAGTATGAAATCCAACCCCGGCCATCTGCAACTGTAAACTGCACTTTCTATTCAGGTCCCATAGCTTACCAAGTCAAACCAGCATTACTGCCGTACTGTCACAGAATGCACTGACTTGAGATGCACTGACTGAGTCGTGCCTCACTCTGCAACAGAAAAGGAGCATTACTGCCACCTATGGGGAACAGTGGGTACTGCACCTCCTCGGTAAAACAAAAATTAGCTAACTCCTCCTCTCTGCTACTGTAGAAACATTGCAGCAACAAGCCATGTCGTCCAAACCAATTACTCTCACATCACAGACCTCCAAACTGTTCAATGATATCTAATTACCTGTGAACTTAGCCTCAAACTGTGGTGTGTGCCAGAGGCACGGTGGAATGAGAGCAAACAACACCTCGAATTTTAAAAAAAAACTGCCTATATCCACAGATGATGAAAGATATTCACATGCCAGCAACGTGCCGCACCAACGAGTGTTACTTGTTTTAGTCAAGCAATGTTTAAGTTACAAGATTTGCTTTCACTTCAAGCTTCTCCCATTAGGTTGAGGTAGTGTAATAAACATGGATGAGCTGCGATGTCTCAGATTTGTTGTGATCAAGCACAAACATTTATTCTGATAAATACCCTTTCCCAACCTGTCTGTATCAAACAAATAGACATGAAGGTCGTTAAGGTCACATCACACCTGGAGAAATCATCAACCATTGCACTCCTTTGCACTCCATTGCATGAGGTGAACAAACACTTGGCTCTTTGGATGGTAAACTGGCTTTTTTGGTCAGGCAGTCATTCAATAAAGTTTTTTGTAATTCACAATGTTAGCCTATATTATTACCTGATGGCCCATATCACAGTGGCAATTATGGAAGCTGTAAAGCTTATAGTCATGTACAAGTGCAGTTACTGGATGTCATTCCTTCCTGTTTGCAGATTTGAATGGTTATCGGAGACCAATGGACAAGGCTGTATTTTAATGGCAGTTTTAAGGCCTAAAGTTCTGTCTTTATTGCCATTAACTGCAAATTGCTTGAGGGAGAATTATAAGTCGAAGTGCATTAGTCAGGCGCGGTCCTCTTAGCTCTAAGCTAACAGCATATTCAGTTATAGGGCACACACATTTCAGCTCCCGAGTTGAAAAAAAGTTTGACAGGCTCCAGGCCACTACTTGGCCAAATGTCAAGATGTCACTATCTGTCTGAAAGCCTGATTTCTCCTGATTCATTTGATATAACCCACGAGTATACATCCTTGTAGAGAGGCATGGCAGGGGCATTTGTGATAGGTGTGCAAGTAATCGGAAGTGATCAAATATAGTCATGACTTGCCCTATAATGGGCTAATGTTGCCCCTCTCAAGAATCTTGAAGAGGACTAGAACAGGACTGCCATGCATGACTCTTGATGTATTCAAGTGTCTGCAGGAGGCACTATTATTAGGGCACAATGTAAAACAAAAAAATAACTTGGACTTGCAACTGAATATAAGTCATGAAAGAAAAAGATATTCCTGTCTGACGCACTGTCAAGTAGAAATGGAAGACCTAACACTGTGAGAATGTAGAAAGTAGGCCATCCTCTGTAAACCCGTTATCGGAGAAGGAAACATGTCAAATAAACCTCAATCCCATTGTCCTTTTGGCATTTTGTCTGACTGCGATGTTCAGTAGTGTTCTAAAACTACGGTGGCTTCTCTCTTCATTGATTTATCTAACATTCTCGCCGCAGAGAAGGATGACAAACTTTTCACCCTTTTCTGAAAGTTCATCGTGAGTGTGAGGGACTTGGGGAGACAAAAGTGAGTTTGCTGTTACATCAACACTAGCACACACACGAACACACACACACATGCATACACACACACACATGCATACACACACACACACATGCATACACACACACACATGCATACACACACACATACACACACACACACACGCACGCACGCACGCACACAAACACACAAACACACACACACACACACACACACACACACACACACACACACACACACACAGACGCCCACCCTCCCAGCTCCGCAGCTCCGCTCCATGGGGTAATGTAGCTGCACATCTGTGCTACCACAAGAAAACGGCGTCACAACTTCCCTCCTCATCTCCTTCTGTGTTCCCTCCTTTCCCCTGCTGTCGGATGTCTTCCTCTTTGGCAGACAGACGCATGTGCACATGCTCTTTTGCTCTTTCAACACAGTGTTGCGTCTCTCCAGAATTAAGTTTGGATAGAAGTTTTATCTTTCTCTTCAGTTATATATTTGCTCTCTCCCTATCTCTCCATCACTGTGTCTCTGTCTATGTGTCTGTCTCTCTCTATCGCTGTGTCTCTCTGTCTGTGTGTGTGTCTCTCTCTCTCTCTCTCTCTCTCTCTCTCTCTCTCTCTCTCTCTCTCTCTCTCTCTCTCTCTCTCTCTCTCTCTCTCTCTCTCTCTCTCTCTCTCTCTCTCTCTCTCATCCCCTTTGTGCCCCAGACAGACTCCCTGGCTGCTGATAACAGCTTGTTCAAGTTTCGTCAGAACGAAGGCTATACCTGCACGTAGGACATGAAGGCCCTGATCAAAGTTTAAACCCACAGTAGCAAGAGTCAAAATCCGCCATAGTTTGTTAAGATGTACCATGTGAGAGATTGTATGTGTGGCTCGAAACATTTGTGTTCGTCTGTATGTCAATCAAAAATGATTATCAGCATGAAATAATAGTTGTCATACCTAGCAGGTCATACCTAGCTCATAACTAGCTGCAACCAACATCACAAAGATGGCAGTTCTCATTTTTAGGGATGAAAGCGCATTTGACATAAAGCATTTGGAAATAATTGCTGAACAGAACAAACATACTGTTGATTGTGCCATTCAATGATATATGTCGAGTATCAGTAGTATACAATACCAGAGAACCTACCACAATGTTGATATCCATGTCACAGTAATGATATTTTGTACAGTAGGATCAAAAGGCCTCATGATAACAGATTGCATTAAGTGCCATGACATGACACATGACAATGGTGAAGGGGTGCTGTAATGTGTCAACAAAATGAGCTTAAGGAAACAGTGAAGGGACACCTGTATGCACATAAAAAGTAAACAAACCAGCCGTTCAGCAACGGTAAAACTGTCAGTAATGCCAATTAGATATGTAGATAAACATTCCCAGGTGTGTTGGTATTAGCTTTCCAAGAATCTGCCGACTCAAACTGTGCAACACGCTGCTGGATATGTTTGTTCTCATCAGACATTTGTATTTTGTCTTCCAAAGCAGCAGGAGAAAATCGTGACATGTCCAAAAACTTTCATTTGCTTTTAATGAGCCATTCCCTGCCCAGATATTGATGGCGGGTGTCCTGGAGTTTGGCAAAGTTAAAAATCTCAAACAACTATCCACCAATAAATTAGCCTTGTTACTGTAGGTATATGGTGGAGTCTCAGGAGTAGCATTAGTAAAAGTAGGCTTGTGTCAAAACACAGGACTATTAGCATTTCGGAAACCTTCCACTTGGGATTAAGTAATGGATTACCTAAACTACATTTTCTGATATTTGTCTAGCTTCTTTCTCCTTACCAATTGAAAAAAAGTATATATATATACAGTATATATATTATCTGAGACAGGGTAGCCTATATCAACCTTTAAGCAAACAAAGTATGCATTTTGGATCGAGTACAGAAGGTGTGTTGTGCTGTAGGTCAGTGGTGTCTCTTGCTGTCTTTCAGTTGCAGCTGGCTTACATCTGCTGCTGCAAAATGAGTGAAATACTCGTCAATACTCCACCCGAGATTTAATAAGATAGGCTCACAGCAATAGGTAAGTGCTAAGTATATTTTAGTCACATGCAGCACACAATTACAAATTGAGTTAAGATTCTAACTCATGTCTAACAAGAATAAGTGGGAGTAAATAGTGGTTTCATTCAGATAATTACGCCAATGCTTGATAAACTGGTGTATCAGCACTATCCAACTGGAGGTTCATTGCTCTGAAGAGGCTGGGCTATGAGATCCAGGCACGGAAGGCCTAGACACGCACATATGTAATGGTTGCAGTCTTCGGTAAATGTCTCCATTGATTCGCAAGTTTTCTGATAGTTCAATCACATGTCAACCCAGGTGAACAAAGCCCGTAGGGCAATAGTCAATACAGACTGATGGTCGGGTGGTGATCAGTAACCCAAGCTATCAGATTTACGGTGGTCAATATCAGCGTTACAGCTGTGACCTCTGCCCTCTCTGGCTCTGCAAGGCCAGACGTGCTGTATGTGACAGACTTGACAAGACAAATGGCCATGAATGGGTTGCGACATGTTGATAAGTCTATCTATCAGTCCTGACTCTTGAGGGCTATAGCGGCACGCAATCAAAGCAATATAAACACATGTGCAACACACAACAATCATGATGGTTCTGCCTATCACTTTGCATGCAGACACGCACACACACACACACACACACACACACAGACACAGACAAATACGAAATACATAGACACACATTTCATCACATCTGCCTCTGTGCTAGAGTGTCTGATAATAGTCCGTCGTCCGTTTCTGTATTTGGAAAGAAAAAGAAAGTCAGTATTTGGAGAGAAAGTATGTTTTGAGAATCTAAATAAATAAATAAATGAAAGGCGGAAATGTTCTCCTCGCATAATTATTAAATCCCTATACATTATTGCACTAAACTGCAATATCAGCATTACTTCTTGTAAAACGAGACAATAACAGCTTTCCACATTGTCCCGCTGTGTTTTTTTAATCCTGGCTTCTGTTCGTGAAATTAATTCACAGCATCAAACCAAGAGGATGGTAATATTGGACTAGTGCGGTGCACATTGTAATGAGGGCCTTAAACCACTCTGGAACGCTCTCGAATACTTTAATCCGCTGTATTTTGAGCCTTGTGCCATAAGTAGTTGTTAAGTGGCAGGTAATATCTCTCTCTCTCTCTCTCTCTCTCTCTCTCTCTCTCTCTCTCTCTCTCTCTCTCTCTCTCTCTCTCTGCCTCTCAAACTTTAATTTTTACTGGTGTTCGCAAGTGCTTTTCTTAAGATCTTGTGTAGAATTAATTTCGGTTTACCCTGCACACCGCTCTGAAAGCTCTCGTGGCTCTGGCTGGCTGGTATCCATGCAGTTGTCATGGTACTGCTGCTCTGTTGTACAAATGGGGTGGCTGTTTTGCCGTATTGTCACTGTTAGACTGGCGTAGCTTTGAACGTTGGAAAGATCAGTGTATTTCGGGTCTTACATTTGCCAAAGAAACCTTCTATTTTGCCTGAGGCAACCTTCCTCCACACTTTAATGTGGCTTTTCAAATAAGTGTGT
>NC_085866.1:45239142-45291642 GCF_034702125.1 Engraulis encrasicolus | reverse complement strand
TTTGAAACTCGCCTGTCGGTGGACCCTAGTTCGTTCTCCCGACATCCGTTGTAAATGTGTTCTATTGTATCCACTGGAGATAATACAGATGTCTGAAATAACTAATGTTTAACAAACTAGTAGTACACTGAAGTGCTCCGAGTTTCAGAACAACGAGTTGAGTACCAGTTCTTTTGCACTTTCCCGAGGCGGAGGTCAGGGTGTCCGACAACCGAGTTTCAAAAGAATCCACCATCTCTCTCCCATTACTTTACTGTCCCCTCTCAGACAGTCCTATCCAATAAAAAGGCAAGGAACAACCCCCCCCCCCCCCCCCCCCCAAAAAAAAGATAAAAAATATATATATATATATTTTTTTTTTAGAATGTTTCTTGACAGCATTGTTGCTAAATAAGTTTGCAAATTACTCGGTTGCTTTCAAGGGTTCAGTACATTTGTCTTGAGGTAGACTGGAATGTATGATGGATACGGTATTTGAGAATAGTTTGATGATTTTCTGCACCTCTGTGATATGAATGACTGCACATCATTATTCAACTCTGGTTCTAACCGTCTTCCTTTTCTCTTTTCTTTTCCACCATCTCTCTCTCTCTCTCTCTCTCTCTCTCTCTCTCTCTCTCTCTCTCTCTCTCTCTCTCCTCTCTCTCTCTCCTCTCTCTCTCTCTCTTTCTCTCTCTCTTTCTCTCTCTCTCTCTCTCTCTGTTGTATGTGGGCAAATGTGTTGCAGCTGTCTTTCTCACACTGCATTTTTGTCACTGGGTTACGGTGAAAAGGGAAGTGTGCCTCTTCAATTTCTTAGTGGCCTCAGCCGAGATGGCCATATGGCGAACCCGGAAAAATAGAAATCTTGGGGAGGGGACAACAGACCCCGTAGAAGTTTTAAAGGGGATGGTGGGGTGTAGGGTCAAGGTGGAGTTCGCATATTACGAATTGGTGACTGATGTAGATTTTTGGGAATTTGGGGATTGGGAGGACTGTTGTGTGAGGTGGACGAGGAAGAGAGATTGGTGTTGAGGCTGTAAGGAGGGAGTTGGTTTGGTTTTGTTTTTGTTTTTTTCTTTGCTTTGATGGCTTTGTAAAAATTTGAATCTTTGGTCCAATAAAGGACTTTTTTAAACCTCTGTTGTATGTCGGCTTGTGTTTTTCTCAGGTGTTTGGTTCCTTCAACATGTCCCCTCTCAAACTAAGCCCCTCCTTCTACGGCACAGGACAGAGCTTCCTCTTTTCCTTCACGCCATGCCTCCAGGTAAGCCCCTCTGGACAAAATCTACTCTATCCCATGTGATTAGGATCTGCTCAGGGCTGGCCTGGGTTTTAAACATTGCATTTTTGGCATATACCAGCCATATAGCAACATGGGTGTAATTACCATTTTTGTTTAGGAACACTATGGTAAGACCTTGGTCTGAATAGTTGTTTTTTTTAAACACTCAGGTGCATCTATGACCGTGCCAACCTAAATACAATGGTACAATGACTTTTTGCCCCATGTGTGAATATTTATGTTAAATTGACCCCCAATGTTGATGTGATAGGCAACTAGCAAACTGGGTGTAATCAGAATTTTTGTCAGGATAAATGAGAATCCCACTATTTCTCTTGTGGACCATTCCACCTGCAACCAGTAGGGTGACCACCAAAGAATAGTAAAATTGCATAGTGTTTCTTTAACTATACATCTTACTTTTACACGATGAGTCACTGAAGTACATGTTTTGCTACAGGTTTACAGATGGACATCGACTAACTCCTACTTCATCAAAGGATGCAAGGAATCTCTGGCATTTGGCGGAGGAGGGTGAGTCAGACAAATGCACAGTATGCTCAGATGTCTCACTAAAAAATCAATAAAAAATCTGTGAAACAGTAATCATCAGTCTGCTATGTAGAACACAGTATGCCATTAGCGTCTCTCACTGTGAATAACGCTTTCGCATTTGTCTTGTTCTCAGGGGTCGCTTCGGTCTGTGGCTATGCGGTGGTTTGCTCCGTGGCCGAAGCCAGAGGTGTGAAACATTTGATAATGATGTCCTGTCGGCCACTGAAGACTTCTTTATTGACGAGCTCGAAGTCTGGGCCCTTGTCTGACCCCGCAAAGAATGATGAAACCACTGCAACAACAATGCACCACCATGAGGAGTCATGGTGGCGACTTGACCAGTCCAGACAGGAACTGAGTCGGGAGCAGGCCTGGCTGTCCTGTCACAACCAGGCAAGCAAACTAGGAAATTGCCTTGGGCCCCCCAGCTGAAAGGAGGGGAGGCTCTGGTAGTGACTGGTTATGTACTTGTGTTCAAATGACCGTAATGACAACTTTGAGTGTGTCAACACCTCTCTAAATTCAAAGACTGAAACGTGCAATGATACTGCGATCAAAATCTCTTTTTAAAAAAAGGTAAGAAGGAGAGAGGAAAAGGGCCTCAAGGGACCTCTTGGCCTAGGCCCGCCAAACGCATTACAACAGCCCTGGGTTGGGAGTCGAGAGGCAGAGTAGGCCGGCGGAGTGCCAAGGTCTGCCGCTGCTTTCGGACACTGATTATCAGACTCTGCTATGGCCTGCTGATTAACAGCTTGCTGATGGCTGATAGATGGATTTCAGCTCAGCCTCAGACATGTTCAATTTGGCTGAGTGAGGAGGGGGAAAAAGTCAGCCTTGCAGCCGGCAAGCTGCAAGTCAACCAACACAGGCCTGATGATGAGAAGAGAAAAGATGAGAAAGGACCTTTTTTACACATAAAGGACAATGCTGCCCCCTACTGGTCGAAAATGAGAACGGCACCTTCAGCAGAGTGGAGAGAGTGAATCACCACTAGAGAGAGCTCTCATCTCACAGTAGACCTGTTGTGTGTGTGTGTGTGTGTGTGTGTGTGTGTGTGTGTGTGTGTGTGTGTGTGTGTGTGTGTGTGTGTGTGTGTGTGTGTGTGTGTGTGTGTGTGTGTGTGTGTGTGTGTGTGTGTGTGTGTGGCTGACTACACTTGTGGCTCTCCTCTTTGCCGCATGTTGCTGTGAGGCTCGCTTGCTCGGCTGCAGCAGCGCTGTGATGTTCTCTGGCTCAACACCCACTCGCATGAGGGGGCCCGAGGATGTGTCTGCCTGCATTAATCCGCCGCGTGAGAGAGGCACTGAGGGCTCGCCTGCTGGCTGGAACAATCCAGCGCTGTGCTATCATCATACACTCAGGCATAATGACCGGGCATTATCTATCATACAAGCACTAGAAGATATACATTATTATCTTTCTTGCCCCCCCCCAACAACCATCCTTTTCCTCTATGTACACTTGCTTGCTCACACAAATGTTATTGAATGTGAATAGACATTGTACAGAGAGAAAGACAGACAGACAGACAGAGAGTCATACGCACGCGCACACACACACACACACACACACACTCTCACGGTCATACGATCACTTGCATGCACACCACGCATGTCATAGCCTACCAGCTAGTAGCTTTAACCACCGAGCAGGTTGCCAGGGAAACCAGGCGGCCGTTAGAAGCAGATAACGTCTGCAATCCCAGTTAAGACTTTATTTTCTTTTCTTTTTTTTCCTTCCCAAACCGTCACATGGCATGGCATGTCCCCTTGTGCATGCTTACAGGTTAAACATATCTATTCAGTGCCTGCCTGCCTGCCTGCCTGCCTGGTATCGCATCACGCCTCACAGTCACTAAAAAAAAAAAAAAAACTGAGCAGATGGTGCAAGCAACTGTAAAGTGCCATTTTAGATTCGGTCGCTTATTAAGTTTTCCACTTATGTGTGTTAAAGTACATAAATTGTGATTAAGGTAAGCAGATGGGCTAGGCCAGGCCAAGCATCCTCAAGGGAGAATAGAATGTGTGTGTGTGTGTGTGTGTGTGTGTGTGTGTGTGTGTGTGTGTGTGTGTGTGTGTGTGTGTGTGTGTGTGTGTGTGTGTGTGTGTGTGTGTGTATGTGTGTGTGTGTGTGTGTGTGTGTGTGTGTGTGTCTGTGTCTGTGTCTGTGTGTTGGGGGGGGGGGGGGGGTGATTATTTGAGGGTCGTATTTCCAAACGAATAAGAGGCCTGTGCAGAGGGGGGCTGTTGGTCTGACAGCAAGATGCATCTGTGGCTTTTCAGATGCTGTGACGCACTGTGGATGTGCAGTACGTAAGGGCAGCGAGAGGCACACAGGGGAGGGCAGGACCACACTACTGTCCGCACAGACTTAACACTCTCCTTCACACACACACACACACACATGCGCGCGCACACACGCACACAGGCATGCACAAGCACACACACACACAAGCACGCACAAGCATACACACACACACACACACACACACACACACACACACACACACACACACACACACAAGCAAATGTGTAAACACAAACACACACACACACACACACACACACACACACACACACACACACACACACACACACACACACACACGCACACAATCCTGGACATATACTGTATGGAGTGCAGAAGAAGACTATTGGATTTCATGTTAAGCAGCACTCATTCTGCAACCGGCCATCTCTTTTCCGTCTCCATCGCCATTGTAGATGCCTGCATGGTGCAATCAATATGATTTGTTACATTCCCAATGAGAAGTCAATAAGCAGAGCCAGAGAGAGAGAGAGAGAGAGACGGTCCTTCTGTTAAGTTCATAAAGCTTCCATCTGCACCCGAGCAAACTGCCACCGTTGTCATAAAACAGCCATGGATGGCACGGAGGGGGCACTTCTCTGAAATGATCCGCTGTGCCACTCAGGTTTTTAAACCTGAATTGAGTGTTTTGCCTGTGTTCAAATAAAACTGTGGAGTTATATGGACTGTGTCTGGTTTCGTTTTTTTGTGTGTAAAATGTCGTCTAAATGTGCGGTGAAAAGGCTACCTGTCATTCTGTGCATGTTTGTACCCAAAAAGGTGATTACCAAGCGGAAATGATGTTGGGAGGAGGTGGGAAGAAAAAAAACGAAAGAAAGAAAAGAGGGAAGTAGGCCTAAGAAAGGCAGTGAAGGGAGAGAGAGATGGAAGAGGAACGCTGAGTACCCTCCACTCTCATGGACGTGTTGTCCCTTCACTGTAGCAAACCAGCCATGCAAAGCAGCCTGCCAGTAAGAATGTTTCGTTTAAACCAGCCAGCGCACGGTGCAATTTCACTGAGAGATTTATTCAGGTGTGAGAACTGTAGAATCAGGTATTCGCTTCTATTTTTAACCCGCAGAGAGGATAAAGACACACACGCGCGCGCGCGCACGCTCGCACACAGGCACACACACGCACGCACACGCACGCACGCACACAGGCGCACACAGGCGCACACACACGCACGCACACACACAGGCACACACACGCACGCATGCACACGCGCACACACACACACAAACACACACACACACAAGGAGAAAAGCATTTCTTACAGATTACCCATGTACTGTATGTGTATTCTCTGATTCTAAACCTGGAGGTGCTGTACAAATTGTTCAATGTCCCATGCTAATGCCGATCTGGAAAACACAAAAAGCTTTTTGTGCTTTTGATATAATATACAGTATTTTTTGGTATGCCAGGAGCTTGAGGTAATTGCAAATATTAGTTCAAACCCAAGCAAAGTTAGTTAAACATCTGTATTAATTTGTTATCTTTCATCTGTGTTAAGATGAGTCTCCGGATGCATGGCGTTAGCATCAAAGCCCAGGCTTCATCCACAGGCAGCAGCATTATCTTCACAGCTGGACCATGGCTAACATTTCCATTTGAACTCTTTCCCCCATGGAACGCCTTATAGAACCACCCTTTCAGAACATTCCAAGGCTACCCTTGAAATATAATTGAACAAACCAAGTGAAAGTGAATGTTACACTCTACCAATATGCCTGAAACATAGACATTATATATATTTATTGGTACCCATCTGTATTTATTGGTATTAATACCATTGGTCACTACTTTGGCTAACTTTGGGAAAAAATCCGGAAGCCGTTCATAGGGTCGTCAAAACTCATCATTGAGGATACAGAAGCGGGGTCGTCAAAAGTCATCATTGTGGGGGGAAGAGTTAACCTTCGCATCTTAGCCACTACTGCATGGCTGCCTGTCTTTCTAAGAGACTTACTAAAAGGCATGTGCTAAGCAAAATCAATCATTTGTTTGATGTGTATTCACAAATGTCTTGTTCACAGCTAATAAGGCCTTTATTATTGATGTAATTGTAATAAGGACTTAGTAGGCCCTTAGGTCGCATTAGTGAACCCTATTCCCTATTACTGAAGTGTTAGTTAGAAAAAAAATTATGTACATAGGCCTACACTATTTTTCCATCTGCAAAAACACTTCTAGGGCCTACTACTACTACTAATAATAATAATAATGATAATGATGATGATGATGATGATGATGATGATGATGTTGTGATTCCTTTTTGAACAAAAATCACAGGAAGCGAAATTTGTGAATGCAACATGTTAATGTCAAAAAGGCATTTTAAAAACACAGCAAATGAATAAATGTAGTTCATTGAATTTCAAGGTAGAACAAATTATTTGTTTGCTTCATATGACATCATTATGGATTCTCTCACTCGATAGAGAAAAAAAAGACAAACTACACACATCCCACCTTTAATTCCCATTGGAGCATGTGCTTCACCACCACTATGCTGGTGTGCTCATTAGAAGGCAGCCTGCACAGTCCCAAGTGTCTCGGCTAGCACATCACACCACACCACATCACACTACACTACCCTTTCCACCCCCACTCTAAAACCCACTCTGAACGCAGGAGACAGTGTGCAGAGTGCTCAATAGCTCGGGGACTTTTAGTCTGTCTGTGGGCCCCCTCCTCTCATTAACAATTTCCACTGCTAGTCTGGATATAGCGTGGCAAGCGCTGCAGAGCAGGCAGCAATGCCAGGTGGGGTGCCCGGTGCCAACTGTTCTGGGGCGCCGCCACCACCACCACCGCCACCACCGCCACACAACCTGCAAATGATAACACTCCCGGCAGCAACACTCTGCCAGGCGGGAGGAGAGAAGAGTGCAGGCCACTCCCTGCTGGGACTGAGCCTTTCTATTTTTGATTGGATGTTTATTGACACCGCGCTGTTCTTCTAAAATCATCCCAGGAGTGTATTTCAAGCGATGCGATTTTCATCTTCTCATTTTTTGAAGTTGTTTTTCCATCCCCAAATTCCCTCCAACAGAAACCCTGCATCTGTTGTCTAGAGGTGATGTTCTAGAAACTGCTACAAACTACCACGTCTGCTCTGAGGGCTTTTTTTGTTTCAAATGTTGTGTGTTCTGTGAGTAGAGTCTATGTGAAGGTTGTACGTGTGTGTGTCTGTGTGTGTGACATAACGTGTTAGGACATGTGTGGCATCTACATCGAGCACGTGCAAACACACACACACACTTGCTGAGTCACAAACGAATGTTTGAGAGTCACAAATAATAAATAGTGCACATGAATAACTAGTGTTCGAAGTACGTAAGAGAGTGTGCATAGGACTCCAGATATGAAAGCATGCAAGGGCCGTATCAGCACAACCAACGCCTTCACAGCCAATGAAAAATCAAGAGGAAAGGGATAAGTTATTAATTAGCGCTTGGAGAGGGAGGCTCATTTTAAAAGCCATTTCACCAGTCTAACTTTAATACCCTCATGCAGCCATCTCATAAATACGAGAAGACAGATTGCTGACGGCACGGTGACGCGATATGTCTCATCTTTTAAGCGCTGCAAAGGAAGACTCTCCTCCACCGTCAGGCCTGATTAGGCCTGGTGTTAGGGAGATACAAATGAAAAGTTCACACACAAAACCCTCTAAAACCCTATTACAAACATCTGTCAAAAGAAAGAAAAAACATTTCACATAGCATTTTCTCTAAGTTATTTCAATCAAAAAGCCTCTTAAAAGTTATCAAGTAAAACCCAAAGAAAGTGAGTGAATGTGACTCATTTCTGTGTTTGCTAAATGTATAGAAATTCTGCCTATTCTTCTGTGAACTCATCACAAATGCACTTACAGGGTTTTGCATCTGAACTCCTCAATCATGCTATGGAAGAAACCACACTTTTGATTGAAATACTACTCTATCAAGACATCCTAATGCATCAAGGTGCTGCTGGTTAATAGCATGGTACCATTAGAACCATACATTAAGAAAAAATAACAAGTAAATAATCACGTTGACAAACGTGCAATACCCACTTTCACCCAAAACATCATCTGACTTGCCTTACATAATAATGAAGACTTGAATTGAAGACTCGACAAGGAAGGTGTCCATGAAAGCTTCTTCAGAATAAAGAGTAAATTATGAATGCATATTTTCAGGTATGCGAGGAAGAAATGCATTCAGCATTTGGAAGAAAGTAATACTGCAAAATATTTTGAAGAGCGCTTCATGAGAAAGTATTTGGCTGTTTTTGTTTCTCAGCTGTACAAGGAAGTTCATCCAGTCTCTCTGATATGTATTAAAAAATACAGTGACATGTACAAAGCTGTATATACATGTGTACAGTATGTACATACAAGTAAACAACAGTGCTACAGCGAATTGTGTGGAACACTGTGGAAAGAGAGGGAGCTACACAGACCTCCGGCGCAAGCGAGGGGGGAACTCCCGGAAACTGTGGCCAGGCGAGAGTGTGCTTCCCGGGGAAGACAGACCAGTGTTGTTCCTGGGGCTCGGGGTGCCACTCTGGATCCTGTAGGAGATGGAGTTGTAATAAACAGAGTTGATGTGGCCGTGTGGCGAGGGCAGAGGGCTGTCGCACATGCCCAGCTTGTAGCACAGGCAGGAGCAGAGGGCGCCCAGGGGCCCCAACTGATCCCTTTGGCGACGGTGCCGCGAGAGCGGGGGCCGTGGCGGAGGCAGGCGCCGGGTGCAGTACTGCTCGTGCTGATGATGGTAGTAGTGGTGGTGGTAGTAAGGGTGACGCTGGACGTGCTCAGCGTCATCCTGATCCTCCGCTGGGGAGGGTATGAGGTTGATGCGGCTCGTACCCTCCTCCATCGGGAGGAAGAGGGTGCTGTGGCTCCGAGAGTGGGCCTCTGAACCACCAACACTCCCACCTCCACCACCACCACCGCCGCCACCCAGGGGGAGAAGGTCCCGGTCTCTCCCTCTCTTGAGCGAGGCCCTTTCCTTGGCGTCTCGCCGCTCGTCCTCGGTGTTCATGGTGAGGAAGCGCAGCACCACCAGGTTGAGGAAGGCCCCGATCACCGTCAGCCCCAGCAGGATGTACATGAAGCTGAAGACCACGTACGGGGTCTTCTCCTGGAGGTCCCCTTTCTTCTGCAGCGCCACAAAGTCACCGAAGCCAATGGTGGTGAGTGTGATGAAGCAGTAGTAGTAGGCGTGGAAGAAGGTCCAGCCCTCGAAGTGGGAGAAGGCGGCCGCCCCAAAACACAGCATGCCCATGCAGGAGAGGAGGCCCACCAGCACCATGTTCTCCATGGACACCTCGGTTCTGCGCAGGCCCAGGCAGCGTTTGAGCCGGCTCAGCAGGTAGCGCACGAAGGTGTTCATGCGCTCGCCCAGGCTTTGGAACATCACCAGGGTGAGCGGGATGCCCAGCACCGCATAGAACATGCAGAAGACCTTCCCGGCGTCCGTGCCTGGGGCTGCGTGGCCGTAACCTGCAGAGAGAGAGAGAGACACACACACACAGAGAGAGAGAGAGAGAGAGAGAGAGAGAGAGAGAGAGAGAGAGAGAGAGAGAGAGAGAGAGAGAGAGAGAGAGAGAATGCATCACCAAGGAAACAATGCCTTTAGCTCCTGCCTGGCTGGGGGCAGCACATGTCAAAAGCCAAGGCAACATGAACTAGACAAGCCAGTGGAACGTCTTGGAGATATGAACCTCTACAGATGATGGGGGTTGTAATATAAATATAGCATAGGCTATAACTGTGGTTGTGAAGATTTTGATCTCCTAAGCATTTATATTCCCCTTCATGAAATGGAACAGTATGTTTAACACTGTTTGTATTACTATTACAGTATAACCAACACATAGAAAGAACATTTAGACGAGCATGACTTGTATTGTGATAACCGAGGTGGATAATGTTTTAAAAAAAAATATCTCAGGAAGATAAACTTGCCTATGGTTGTTATCACGGTGATGGCAAAATAAAATGATCCGGCAAATTTCCACTGTCTTCCAGCGCGGTGGGGCTCTGCTTGCAAAACCACTCGCTCAATCTCCCGGTAGTCGTCCTCGGAGAAGCGATATTTCTTTTTCATTTCGCTGCGTTTCTGCTCCAGGATCCGTTTCCTGGAGCTCTCTGACTCGGACTCGAGCGCGTCGAACACGGCGGCACCCACGAGCAGGTAGGAAAACATACACAAGATCAAAGACAGGGTCCGAATGTTCTGCTTCTTCATCGTGCGCTCAAGAACGCCGGGAGTCCTTACGAAGAGGAGTGAAACAAAATGAATGTAAAAAAGAGAGGTAGCTTGGAGTTTCACTTAAAACAGGTGGCGACTTACCGCATCACTGTCCCTCATGCGTTGAAGAGCTACTGGCAGCATCAGTAGTGGCATGAACCGAGAAGAAGACACAGGTATGACATCAGGAAGTCAACTAAAAAAAGACGCAATTCGTTCTCAAAATCATCCACGTGCCACAGACAGTGAGAGTGCAGAGTGCAGAATTAAATGAAAGAAATGGTGACGATGATGATGTGTGTTGAATTGAATATCGTGCTGCAATGACACTTGTTGTACTCACGCGGAACTACGCCACTCCTCCATGTACTTTTCCCTGGTAGTGGTGTGGAAAGTAGCCTATCACAGACCGCGCCAGGATTCTCTGCGTGAAGAGCTATAAACTTCACATCTGGTGAAGTGAGGTTATCATCACTGAAACATAATCCATTCAAAATAAAACCTGTGGAATTGCTTGCACGACAAAACCTTGTGCTATTCTTGTCAGGCTATACACGAGACTCCTGCGCCTCCAACACCTAAAAAGACCCCTTGATTAGTCTCACAATTTTGGTTCCTTCCTTTTATTAACTCTTCATATTAGCTTGTGCATTGTGTAGCTTACGTATTGACTAGGCCTATTTTGTCATACAATGTAGGCATACATAGGCCTACCGAACAAAACAAGTGTAGCCTATAAGTTTAGGCTATACAGGCTACCTATCTCAGAAGAGTAAGGAAGCAGTAGCCTACCCTAGTTACTCAATTGTCGTATGTAGTATGCCGTTCCCTTCTTATACTGTAAGTCTCAGTTGTCTGCTCTTACTAAAAACAGAAAACTTGTCAGAAATGTACAGGTGGCGCAGCGCCTGCCGAGCGCGCTCTCACTCGCTTGTGTGCTGAAGGTGGCAGCGCGCGCTTATGTGTCGCTGGCCATGGTGCTGATTATTTCCACATGGCGAGTATGTCAATATCGAGTGCAAGCAGTGATGTGGCGAGTCATTAGCTCAGACTTGTCTGTCGTGGGCGACTCTGAATCCATGTAACTCAGTTCTCATCGGATGTGGAGGGTCATGGGGCAAGTGTGGGAGACAGCAGGTATCCCATTTAGTTTTACAGTTGAACATATTCGTCTTTTATTAACGGTTTTTAAAATAGCATAGCTGCTACATCCTGGCACTGCCGCCACCCTGGCATTACAGAACAGGTCTTTATATTATACAGTCTTTGCTGAAAGAGAACTGTTGCTATAATTTTGCATGGTGCAGCTGACAAGGTGGGCGATGAAGTGCTCGAAATATATCTTCCATTTTTTTTCCAGAGGTACATAGCCCTATCACAAAAAAATGAAAATGTTAATCCTCTTAACCCTGAAAAAAGTACAAATATATATTTATATGTTCTCTACGTGTTCCCACTGGCACCTACACATGCCACTGGCAACCTACCATTAATCCGTTCTTAGAAATTTAAATGTTACCATGGAAGGCTTGCAGATGACATGACTCTGGATCACCTATAGGCCTATAGGACTATTTGTCGTTCTGTGCGTCTATGTGTCGGGTTAAATATCCCAACACAACTTAAAAGTTAACGCCTGTCAGCATTGAGAGAGGATAAATCAGTAGGTAGGTTATCACAGCACTCGCCTTATGTAACCTACATCCGGGTAGCTAGCTACATATATGGTTAATGCCATGGAGGAAGAAACCAGTTGTGCTGATTGCCTGGGCTGATTTCCTCAGGGACACCCATGAAACAGAACGATCAACACAACATTTAATTTACTAGCCTACCAATATACACATTTTTAAGTCAAGTATAGGAACAAAACGACATGGCCTTAGGCTGGGCCCAACCTATGTGGACCTTATGACTCTGCAATCTCTATCTATGTCTTCTTCTTTTGTCTTCTTGCTATTCTCTCTTGTTTCTGTCTCTCCTCTCTACTTCTCCTTTTAAATCCATCTTTAACATTGATGGTTTTTTTCCATTTGTTAAGCACTTTGAGTTGCGTGCTTGTATGATACAGTGTTATACAGATACAATTATTATGAAATTATTACAATTATTAGTTTTCTTGGAGATAATGAAACTATATATAGTTCAGTAGCTCCTGATGTTAACAGGTTTTTTTGTTGGATAGTCACATTTCCATGGTGAGCCACTCCAGTTTTGCATATAGGCCAGACAACAATGGGCCCAACCTGAGAGAGCTACAGCCGGTTCTATTTTAGAACTGTGGAGGACACCCTCACCATCCTACTTAAAGACAAGGTACAGAAATACTGAACTGAGGAGTGTAGAGGGATGGTAAAAAAATAGCCCAGCTTGTGCTAAAAAAAAATGGCAATGTGTGCATGCATCATGTCATGCTGAGGTTTATTCTTCATATCCGGGACTTGGACATCAGCGTGCATCCAGAAAGACATCTGTTTCACATTCTTACTGTTATACACACACATACACACACGTACAGGAAAGCTGACAGGGAGAACAAACTGGTATATTGCCAAGAGAGTGAGTGGGCCCAAAAATGTGTTCCCATTACATTGGGACGCACAATTGAGGGCTGCCCCCTTGCACGGGTGAGGCATAAATGCAATTCCGTTGTGTGCAGTGTGCAGTGATCACTTGTGTGCTCTGGAGTGCTGTGTCGCAATGACAATAGGAGTTGAAGTTTCCAAAATGGGCTTTCACTTTCATTGCACACTGCCGGCCAAAAAAAAGTCGCCACCAAAAAGTAGGTTGCAATCTTTATGTTGTTGAAATGCCTTTAGCTTTGATTGTGACACACGTCTGTTCTGCCATTGTTTCGAAAAGTGTTTGGAATAGCATAAGATTTATTTCCATCCCGTGTTGCGTTCATTTTTCACCAAGATCTTGCATTAATGATGATGGAGTCTGAATACTGTGCAAGGTCTTCTCCAGCGCATCCCAAAGATTCTGGTTATGGTCTGGTCTTTGTGATGGCCTATCCATGAGTGACAATTAGGTCTCATGCTCCTTCAAATCATTGGTATTGGCAATCACTTAAACATTTGATGTTAGCTGTGGGTTCAGCCACAGAATGTGCATAAGCCCTTAGCTCAGATCTTTTGGGGTTTTTTAAGTATTATTTGGGGCTTTACAAGCCTTAATTGTTTTTTTTTCAGACAGGTCAATGAAGCGGAGACAGGAAGTCAGTTGGGAGAGCGAAACGGGGAAGGTCTGACAAAGGACCCAAGCCGGGAATCGAACCTGGGTCGGCCAAGTAGTAGACGAGTGCCCTACCATATTAGCCACGGTAGGGCCTGCACAGATCTTATGTTATAGCCTTACTGTCACCAAAATTGTAATGGCTATGTCTTAATCTGTTACTTACAGCTCTTGGTGTCATAGCAATATTGTTATGATGTAGTTGAGTATTTTCAGCAAATAGTGAATAGGCCTGCCGGCGACCCCATCTGCACTAAGAGGCTACAGAGTCAGGTCAGTAGTGAATCAATGGATTTTTCTTTGCTGATGACATGGGCATATCCCCAAGATAACAATGTCAGGATTCATTGGGCTTACATTTTGAAAGTGTGTTTCAGGGAGCATGATACATCATTTTCACACATAGATTGCTTCACCACAATGCCCAAACCTTATCTCTACTGCAAATTCTTGGCATGTGCTGGAGAAGGCTTTGAATAGTGGTCAGACAATACTACCATCAATGCAAGATCTTTTTAAAAAATGAATCCACTGGATGGAAATACCTTTTGGCATTGGAGACACTTATTGAAACATAGCCACAGCAAAAGTGTGGCATCATCCAAAATAAACGCCTAAAGGCTATACTAGAGTTCGTGATCATATTTTTGGTGGCAACTTTCTTTTGTCCTTGCAGCGTGCCATGTATTGACAGTAGAGATGCACCGATCAGCTTTTTTTTGGACGATTACTGCCGATCACAGAAAGGATTGGAATCCTTTTTTTTTAAACAGACCATCAGTAATCTAACTATCTATAATGATATATTCTAAATTGAAGTAGACCAATCATTATCACAATTTGCATAGCCAATGTACTGTATGCTTTAAAACTAACTCCAGATGTAACCTTAAAGGGACACTGTGTGAGATTTTTAGTTGTTTATTTCCAGAATTCATGCTGCCCATTCACGAATGTTACCTTTTTCATGAATACTTACCACCACCATCAAATTCTAAGTATTCATTATGACTGGAAAAATTGCACTTTTCATACATGAAAAGGGGGATCTTCTCCATGGTCCGCCATTTTGAATTTCCAAAAATAGCAATTTTTAGCTGCAAAAATGACTCTACTTGGACCATACTAGAAAATATTTGTTTATTACTTAGTAAACGTTCATGTAAAGTCAAATTTGAAAAAAATCAAATTTGGCAATAGGCAGCCCAGTTTCAATGAGCCGCATAGTTGCAGTACCTTTTTTGACCATTTCCTGCACAGTGTCCCTTTAATGCAAAACAAAAAAGTTTTTTTTGCCAATCAGTTAATACAGAGTGCTGATCATGGATTTTTTTCCAATATCTGCCAATCATGATCGGTGGCTGATTGATCGATGCATCTCTAATTGACAGTAGTCCCCATCAGATGATTTTGTGTCGGGCCCAGTCAAGACCGTTAGTGCTGCTGGACGCATAGCACACGCAGACACACACACACACACACACACACACACACACACACACACACACACACACACACACACACACACACACACACACACACACACAGTAGGCGGCCATAGGCATACCTACTCGCAAAGAGCAAGAATTTATAACTGACCGACGGGGTTCTTTTCACGCCAGTGTGTTTTTAATTATTCTTTTATTACCTGCCGTGCCTCTTTGCGGCGCCACTAATGAGTTGGATGCCGGGGGCAAGGTATGATTTTTTTCTTACACTCAAGGTGCCACCGCATGTGTTGCTCTGCTCATCCTCATTTGGAAGATGAAACTGCCCCCTATTTTAAGCTTGCCATTCAGCGATGTACTATAGAGAATTTGTACGCGGCACAGCACACAACTAAAGCCTCCAATTGAAGAGTGCCTTATTGAAGTCTCCAATTGAATTCACCGGATTTGTATGTGTATTTTACTGAAGTAGATTTGTATGTTTTAGTGAGCTGGGTAACCAACATTTGGGGTAACACTCTACAATGAATAGACTTCAGTAAAGTATTTTTGAAAATCGTCACCCGTGCTTAATCTCTCTTTTAACGAGCCTGTTTTCCTGGAGAGATGGCATCTGGTATTGCTGTCCCCTTGCCCCACCTGTCCTCCTGTCTCTTGTCTCCTCTTGAATACAGCCAGCTCTCCAACAGGGCCTGATCCTCTGCTCTCCTCCTCTCCTGGGCTTTTTATGTTCCGTGCTTAAGTGCCTAATGATGAGCACTCGGGTCTCCAGCGTGATCCAGACCAGTGCAGACTAAATCAATTACATCTCGACTGATAACTGGCGCTACCTGCCGCGGTAATGGCCATCCATCAATTTCTTTCCCGCTCTCTCTCTCTCTTTCTCTCTCTCTCTCTCCACCTCCATGCCCAGCCCGCTCCTCTCTCTCTCTCTCTCTCTCTCTCTCTCTCTCTCTCTCTCTCTCTGTCCCTGTCTGTCTGTGTGTCTCTGTCTCTCTCTCTATCTCTCTCTCTCTCTCTCTCTCTCTCTCTCTCTCTCTCTCTCTCTGTCCCTGTCTGTCTGTGTGTCTCGGTCTCTCTCTCTCTGTCCCTCTCTGTCTCTGTGTCTCGGTCTCTCTCTCTCTTTCTCTCTCTCTCTCTTTCTCCCCACCCATGCCACCACCCAGCCACCCCAACACACCCCCCTTTTCCTTTTCCTTTCCCTTTCCGCTGGGCCTGTAGATGGGGGAAGAGATGGAGCCGTAAGCAAGCACGAATAAGATCTCATCTGTCAACAGGACAACGGCCGGACCTGAGAGAGAGTGGTGAGGCGAATCAAAGTGTCATTAAGGACGGAGGATGCTCCATCAAGCACCCACCAGCCCCTGAATAAGGTCTGCCTGCCAGCTACCGAGAGCTGGACCGTTTGTGCTTTAAATGATCAAAAGCCAATCAATGAACAAACGGCGTCTGTTTGTTTAATGAGAAAGCAGGTGGAAGGAGGAGGAGGAAAACAGAGGCCACAGAGTGAGAGTGAGAGAGAGAGAGAGAAAGAGAGACTGCACACGCGAGAGAGAGAGAGAGAGAGAGAGAGAGAGAGAGAGAGAGAGAGAGAGAGAGAGAGAGAGAGAGAGAGAGAGAGAGAGAGAGAGAGAGAAGTTATTATTTCGGGAACAGAGGCAGGAGAGAACACTTCATACTCCTGGCTGTTCTAATATATCCCTTCTCTGATTTCATGTCATACATCATGATTATCAAGCACGGCCCAATATGAAGTTATTAAACTTTTAATAAAGCCTGCTTGAAAAGTCAACGACACGTGAAGTATTGACTAATACATTTGTTTTTTTCATTTTAGAAAAATGCATGACTGACAACAACAAGCCACACTCAAGTGCCCTTCTCCATGTAAAAATACTGAAGCCTTAAAATATAAATACTTAAAAAGTCACTCTCCATTTCTGTGTAAATGTAATCAATATATCCTCTTTATGCAAATTTATTTGAATACATTTTGCACTAACAAGCTGGCCAGGCATGTAAAAATACAAAACATCATGGATTGGTTTTAATAATCATGCTTTGCAAAGTCAAAAAACAAACCAATAAACTTTGAATATGATTTACAAAATGAATGAATTACGATGCAGTGTTTCAGGGCCTTTGAAGACCTAGATGAAGTGTGACCCATCAAGCCTCCCACACACACACACACACACAAACACACACTGTACCGAAAAAGAGAGAGAGGAAGAGGTTGAGAGAAACAGAGAGAGAGAGAGAGAGAGAGAGAGAGAGAGAGAGAGAGAGAGAGAGAGAGAGAGAGAGAGAGAGAGAGAGATGATAAGAGCGCAATGACACACGGCACATAAGGAATAAGGGTAGAGAGAGTAGCATTATTTTCCTCCGAGCAAGACTGATCCATCAAGCCAGGATAGAAATGCAAATTTCACATAGAAGAAGAAAGTGCTTTGAAAATTAAGCCCCCTCCCAAGGAGTCTAACCACATTAGAATGTAGAGAGGAGGAGTGCAATATAGCATCACCCCACAAGAAGGAGATAGTGTTTGAAAGAGAGAGAGAGAGAGAGAGAGAGAGAGAGAGAGAGAGAGAGAGAGAGAGAGAGAGAGAGAGAGAGAGAGAGAGAGAGAGAGAGAGAGAGAGATGGGGAGACATTGCTTCCAAGCCTGCGTCCAAGCTTGCTGTGGCAAATGTCTCTCATGAGTCATGCTCTGTAATTACTGGGCTCTGCTTACACATTCTCTCTCTCTCTCTCTCTCTCTCTCTCTCTCTCTCTCTCTCTCTCTCTCTCTCACCCACACACACGTGTGCACACACACACACACACATACACACACACACACACCTACCCATCTACCCCTGCTCCACACGTAAGGCCAGTGGGGAGAGATGTGAGACGTGAGAGGAGATGAGGTTGTTGTGTTGTGGGCATATTGACTTTGATTTGTTTTGACGGCTGTCGTTAAACCAATAAGCCATGGGGCTGCCATTGCTGTCAGGTTGTTTTTTTCTAGCACCATCCACGCCATATGTACAGTAAGAATGAACTCCTGACCTTAGGGTACAGTCTATAAAACATTTACAGTGGGTACAGTGTGTGTGTGTGTGTGTGTGTGTGTGTGTGTGTGTGTGTGTGTGTGTGTGTGTGTGTGTGTGTGTGTGTGTGTGTGTGTGTGTGTGTGTGTGTGTGAGAGAGAGAGAGAGAGAGAGAGAGAGAGAGAGAGAGAGAGAGAGAGAGAGAGAGAGAGAGAGAGAGAGAAATAATTTCACATTCACATAATTTCACATGCACATGAAATACAGAAATGTAAATGTAAATCGCCCAGGTTTGGGTTTTTTCTCAGAGAGATACTGTATGCCTAATATGAACAAGTAGTAAGAAGCAGATCTTGATGTCTTCTTGTATATATGATATGTCAGTTGCCATTTTCCAATAGGCCTACATCTTTTTTTTTCTACTGTCACAAGGACTTGTATTTTTCCCAGATGGCAAAAACTGCCAGAGGTCATCAGTGTCCTCTCTGTTGCTTGCAAAGAGTGGGTGAAGTGGAATGGCAATAGCAAAAACACTCTTACAGCAGGTTCCAGATTTTTGCTTAACTGTGTGTATTCTGAGGGATTAGGGTTTTTTTTAAGAAAAAAGCCTCTGATTTGTAAAGGAGTTTAATTTTGCAGATGTCATAATGACAGCCAGAGAAAGCGACACCACACACGCACACGCACAAGCACACACACACCAACACACATTCTGTAACACTTCCCTGCAGCATCTTTCACGTAGAGGCTACTTTTCCAATGCGTCTCTGTCTGGAACCCACCCCCTGACAACAGCAAAAGCAGTTTACAGGAGGATTGAAAATATAACTCATTTTTATCATTTCTGCGTATGCGTCTGTATTTATCTCTCTGTTGCTATTTACACAGCTTTGTTCATGTCTTCAAGACTATGCAAGTCAAGCTTGTCTGTAGTTATTCTTCAGGGCAACTAGAACTAAACCTGTACGTTGCCATGGTAACTATAGCGATTTATAGTCCCAAGTCACATAAATGTCACTTACACATGGGCCAGGCACTGAATAAACGATTGCAGATTTCTGAGTTTGTTAGTTTGAGATTTATTCTGTTCCAAAGGCATAACGACTTCCACCATGACCCATAACACTAATCATTAGCCCTGAAACACATGCCCTTTTTATATTGAGCCTCATTTGCCATTCTGACAGTGTTTGGAATATGAATCAAACAAATAGAAACGCACAATCCAGACGAAAGCTGCTATGTCTTGCAGTTTATTAAACTGACAGCAATATCCTAAAGATTGACACCTTGAGAATATTATCATAATCCATCTGAATTCATTCTGCCTCTGTGGGTGCAAAATGAAAAACACAAACACCTAGAGAGCAGTTGTTATTCCATGGCCCACCTGGGAATTGAGGTTATAATACAGAGGTACCTGTATTTGTTCATAATCATATGCAACATCATGAATCAGGAGAAAAACTGATAGTGGATGGTTGTGGGCCCATTGGAATTGATACACATATGTTACAAGAATTATTTCCATCCTTTTCTTCAATTCATGGAAATGTCTTTAATTTGTTTAACCCATTAAAACCTAATGTGTATATACATATAGAGTTCAAGAGAGTCATTGTGCACAAGCCTTCAGTAATGCAGCAGGTGCCGGTGTGAGGCAGGAAAAGGTGAACAACAATGAAAATTCAGAACACACAGCACACTGCTTACTGCTGTTTTTTCTAAATTTATTTTTGGGAACGAACAACGTGGATTGGGAAATTACCTCAGGCTGAATTCGAACCCAGGTCCAACCCAGGTCCCATGGGCCAGGGCTGCATCAAAAATATTTAACAGCACTGTTCAAGGTAGGCTATACAGTATATGCATAGATCCTGCAGCCTGTCCTGATGGACAGGCATCTGATGGACAGGTATCACCTCTGGCCTCAATGGATTAAACTGAGGGGGCAGGCATTGGGCTCAGCTAATTGTGTTGTCCATGTTTGTTATATCATCATCCTCATTATCATCATCGTTTTCATTCCTCTAAGCGTGTATGCACTTGAGCCACACTTGCACAATGGACTATCATTACCCCTGTGCTGTTGTTCATTGCCGTATGAGCTGATGTGAATAACACCTCTGCTTCATTTCTAACCGGCAATCATTCTCACAGGTAGCGGTGGTGTTAAAAGCCTTCCTTCAGGCCTCTCAACCTCCCTCCCTCTCCCAGCCACGTCATTGGCTGCCAGGGCCACTGTCATGGAAGCCGATGTGAGGGTGTGTGTGCGTGTGTGCGTGCGCACATGTGTGTATGTGTGTGGTGAGCGGGGTGTAAAGGGATCAGTTGCAACCAGGCCCATGAGAGGGGGTCCAAAATTGGGATTTTCATCCTATTGTATGTATTGGATGGGGGGGCCCTATCAGATTACTTTTTTCCTGGCCCTGGCAAAAGCTGTCAGTGGCCCTGGCCAGACCCAGAGCGAGCACGAGCAGCAGAACAGCAGGCGTCTTGGGCCCCTCTCTCTGCTCAGCTCAGCCCTGCTCAGCTCAGCTCACACCCCCCTCCAGGCCCGGGAGTGAGCTGCACCATCATGTTGTCAAGAGACTAACAAGGGAGGGAGAAGTGGCTCAGCCTGTTCAATCCACAAATCCCCCTTGAGAAAGCAGAACGCTTCAGGAGAAAAGAAAGAAAGACAGAAAAGAGAAAGGAGGATATTGCTCTCCAATGTCAACAGCAACATAGACATGTGGACTTATTATGACCTTGCCAGTCAATATGCTACAATGGTTGATCCTCTTAAGCTATGAGGTAATATTTACAAAAGCAGCATGTTAATTTACTCCATACATGTGTGCATTGACCTGCAGGTGAGTTTGGGTAAAGATGTAGTGGTTTATCAGTCTCTGTGAGAAGGTGATCTGGGTATACAGATTAAATGGTGCCTTGGTAGCATTTACTAACATTATTATTGAAATACTGAAATGGTCTTCCTGTAAAACCTAAAAGGCCTCACAAATTGCAAAAAGGACTCACTTCACAGACCACTGCAAAGTGGAGGACTGCCAATAGTTGAGAAGTATCAAGGAACACCTTGGTAAAAAAAGAAATTGATCGAGATTTCAGTAACATAAATACTTATTCATCTGCAATCACTGCAAAAATGGCAGCATCCACTTAGTACAAAACATGGTAGTCACTGACAACTTTGAAGATACTTGTTGCGACAGTTGCCATTTCAAACCTTGTCTAGTTCAGAGGCAACACCTAGAGTTAAAGGGACAGTTTGGTCAATTTCAACATACAGTTGTATTGCTCACGCTACACTTGACTTGTCAGTACCTGCTGATGCCACATTTTTGGCTCAGCCCTTTCCGAGATATGAGCTATTATTCTAATGCGAGCAGCATTTGTTTACATTTAAAAAAAAATAAACATGTGCCTTCTCCAAATATTTTCCCAAATGGTACTGCTGTTTGCTAGTTGTCTGCTGATGTTTTATAACCTTTTGGATGTTTTGGGGAATAAATAAAAATGTTTTTTTGAAATGTAAACAAAGAGCTGCCCCCATTACAATGACCAGGATCTAGGGAACGGCTGAAGAAGAAGAAAAAAAAATCTCAGGCACTGACAAGTCCAGGGTAGTGTGAGCATTACAACTGCATGTTGAAATTGACCAAACTGTCCCTTTAAGAGAGGGAATTACCACCTGATGTGCCTGAAATCCATCAAAGTCAATAGCCCTGACACTTGTGTTCACTAATAGTGCCAAAAACTAATAATTCTTCTGCATTTCATTTACCTCATAGTGGAAATTTAAACTACAGTCTACCAAAGACGTTTTACACAGTCACAATCGTTCCCCCCTGAAGCCCAGCGACTGCAATGGTAAAATAAGCTCCTGAGCACAGGGGAGGCTGGTGGTGGTGGCCCCCCCTCCTCCTTACCCCACTGTTTCCACGGAAACACAAGCTAAAAATAGCAGTCCAAAGCATGGGGGACCTTCAACATCATAGTCCCCTTGATGGCAAATGCTGCTATTTATAACCATTCATGGTTCAGCCGGCACATGTTACATGAAACATGGATGTGTTTCCTCAACCATCCAATTAATGTCACTGGCTGTGGATCGGACACCGGTGTTCTTGGAAGAATCCAATTATATTCTCATTCTATCATTTTTTATATATTTCCAAATTCAGACCTAAGACACTATTGCAACTTTTATCCTAAAAATCGTACACCCATGTCAACCATGTGTGTGTTTGCTTGTAACTACACTTAGTTACAGATGGAGATTGAAACGTGGGCTGGCATCTCTTGCTGTGACGCCACTCCGTCTGCTTTTTGATGATGCAGGTGTAACGGAGGCTAACTACAGAGTTGGTGTGGAACGTTGGTAAACCTCCCTCCCAAAGCCTCATACAGTGTCGATGCTGTTGGACTGGGAGACTGGTCTCTTGGTCCAGCGGTATCGTACTGTGTCTCCCATTGCCGGACCGTTGTAGTTGACGAGGTCGCAGGTTCGATCTCCGAGGGGGATGAACAGGTGCAAGATGACCTCCGTCACAGTGGTGCCGTGACCCGGATGGGAGTGAGGTTTAAGGGGGAGTGTAACGGAGGCCAACTAGCAGAGTTGGCGTGGAACGATGGTAAACCTCCCTCCCAAAGCGTCATACAGTGTTGATGCCGTTGGACTGGGAGACTGGCCTCTTTGTCCAGCGGTATCTTATGCCTCCCATTGCCGGACCGTTGTAGTTGACGAGGTCGCAGGTTCGATCCCTGAGGGAGATGAACAGGTGCAAGATGACCTCTGTCACACAGGGTTTGAGAGAGTAAATGCCATACCTGGAGGTGTCATTGTTGAGAGGCCGGTTGATGGGAAGCGTCCAAAAAGCTTCCCTGCAAACGTGAGCTTTGTTGAGCTAGCCAATAAATAGGCTATATAAGCAAGAGCCTAAACATTGTTACCGGATTTAAAAATAAATAAATTGGAGTACTCTAATATGGTGTTTAACAGTAATACATACAATAGTAATGAAGATAACATAGGCTACCAGAACATTGTCCAAAAGCCATTTAGACTTAACATTAATTACAAATTTCAGTATGCCTACATTCCTGACCTTTTTTCCATTATGAGAAATGCAAAGAAAGATAAAAATGAGATTTCTCCAGACGTGCTTAATTCAAACTCAGCACCCCATTACCAACCTGCATGGCTGTTCATCTCTGTGCAGACACTATTAATAGATGTTCACAAGCTGTCACGGATCAAACCTAATTATTGCAGAAAGCTTAGGCCTACTGTATCTGTAAAATGAAAATACTTGGCTGAGAGTATCTAAAGCAACCTCAAAGAGCAGGGCTTTCAGGTGACTGCATCCTCTGCCAAGGCAAAAGCTTTGGCCGTGTGTGTGTGTGTGTGTGTGTGTGTGTGTGTGTGTGTGTGTGTGTGTGTGTGTGTGTGTGTGTGTGTGTGTGCGTGCGCGCGCGTGTGTGTGATTTAAACACTCAATGTTTTGTACATTCATTTTCTATGCTATTTTCACTGCTTGATTGATCGACTGGATTGATTGATTGATTGGTTGACTGATTTAATAAGTTGTAGGCCTATTTGCAGCCCGCTATCTAGGCACATCGACATTAAATCAGAGGTGTGATAACTGTTGAAGCCTGTAGTGGGGAGGCCCTGAAGTCCCTATTGTCCATTGTAATTAAAGTGCAGTCTGGCCATTAGGCACTAGTTCATTCAATAATGCATTATGCAATAATTTCAAACAAGCCTGTATACTGTGTTAATTATTTGATTTGGCCAGAATGAACCTATATAATGAAAGCGGCTGTCATGTAGGCTACTTTTTATGGTCTGGGACTGGGCATCCAGTCGCAATATTCTGTTGAGGAACCATGTGACAAGAGAGCACCCCCCGCTCTGACCGAAGCTAGTGCTAAATTAGCAAGGATTAGCCACTGTCACCCGGCCCTCGCTCTGTTCCAACATCACTTTTACTAGTGTCCTTTGGCTATGGAATTTGAAGAAATTTGTTGCAGAGGGACCGGACGGTTACTTTTTGCGTTTAAACCCAGGAGTGGATGGTGGAAAAGTTGATCTTACGCAGTTTGCTGAAATTATCTAAGAGCTGCCGTCCGTGATGGAGGACGACTTGGTTTGCGAATATGATTCGACCTGGGATACTGAAAGCGATGGAGATGACTTGGGAGAAAATACAGCGCGGCGGTCAAGCCAGGACAAAACCAAAAAACCCAAAACGGGCTTTGTACGTTTGTGTTGTATTCATATTGGTTGTGCTTGTGAGGTTATAAGTTGAGTGTTGTATTCAGTACTTATGGCCAGGGCAGGGCCGCGTTCTCCGCGTGAGCTCGTGAAGATGTAGGTTAGGTTTCACAAACCGATAATGCCGCAAGTGGACCACCTTGTCAGTTGAATTATTGTTTGTCAACTGAGGTGCTTCTGCTTGGTTTTGTGCCTAGCTTCCTTCTAGCAGGCTAGTCAGCTAGCTTAGTGCTAGCTCTCCATCTTGACATATCGATATAGTACGTGGACAGGTGACATTCACATGAAACGACGTCTTTGCGGAATTGTTCTGGTATTTCAAATGGACCTGCTTGATATATGTTAATACACAGTCTATAATTTATCTACGTCCATCTCTATACGGCTAGCAGATTAGCAGTTAGCCTCTATTTGCCTCTGGAGTCGGTGTTTCTCGTCACCGGAAGTATTTATTCCGCTGAAAGAAACCCTGTACAAGATTCTTTACAGGTCCCTGCCTGGACAACGTTTCACGTCTCATTTGATTTTATGAGAAATTGTTTATGGTCTTTGGCCACGATTGGCTCAGTGTTCTGGTTTAACAGGCAGCTGTGTGTGTTCAAATGAAAGACTCACTGCCCTTTCAATGACCACAGTGTGGGTAAGGGGAAGGAGACTCCCAACTGAGATCGCTCCCGGACGTGCGGTCCCAGGTGTTTCTATCACTCCCGGACGTGCGGTCCCACCCGATTATATTTCACGTATTATCATATACTACCACATACAAGCAATTTAGTTTAAGGGTTAGGTTTAGGGTTAAGGTTAGGGTTAGAAACAAAAAACTAACATCAACAAGATAACTGGCTCCGTCATATGGCGGTGGTACCGATAGTCTGGCTAGTGGGAGCGAGATGAAATGGGAGCGTCTTGGGTTGGGAGCGTCAATCAGGGAATCACAGTGTGCATTCACATCCCACCTCGAAAGAGAGAGTGCATGCCATTGTGATCATAACAAACACCAACGATGACGATATGAGCATTAATTTGGATAAATATGGTTAAAGGCAACACTGATTTCTGGTGGCAACACACTAGCTTTGTGGGGCAGTGAAATAGTGTCCGGCTGCCCGCCGCAAATAAGTGAGTGAAATGGTAGCCTACCAGCGAAATTATGCGATTGAGAGGCCATCCCTCATGACTACGTCACTTTTTATGCGCAATTAACGTCATGCTCAGTCGAATGAATTGTAAAAACAGTTATCAAATGACTTCTATTTATGGCAACAATAGCATAATGATCAATCCAGAATTCCCGTCCCTTATTATCCAATATCGGCTTGACTGAAAAATACTTCAGGGCTTCCCTCATTGTGCTCGTGATGGAACGTTGCTTTTTCTGAGTCGAGTGAGTAGGAAGGACTAGTACTCCTGCAGAAGAATGATCGTTGTGGGTTGCTACATACTTTAGAAACCCCAGTCTCCG
This sequence comes from Engraulis encrasicolus, assembly GCF_034702125.1. Classification (NCBI taxonomy): domain Eukaryota; kingdom Metazoa; phylum Chordata; class Actinopteri; order Clupeiformes; family Engraulidae; genus Engraulis; species Engraulis encrasicolus. The sequence continues at coordinate 45,265,800 of NC_085866.1, read as the reverse complement.
CAGTTTTCTTTTAATGTTCAGAATTATCATACGCCTGCTTTGGCGACCACCACACATGTAGCCTACAGTATTTTTGTGAAAGCTTGAAAAGTTCACCAATCTTCAGGCTGTTTGATTCATGTGTCATTTCTCTGTTGTAGTGGTCCAATTCCTCCTCTAGAAATGTAAGAGCTGCTAAAGATATGCAAAACTACCGACATGAGTACCCAGTAAGTCACTTGCTTGATTTTTATTTGTTGTACAGTATCTGTGCAATGTACAAGATGAATAAATGAATTGTGTTTGCTCATTAAAGTGCAAACCTGTCTGCTTTCCCATAGAACATCAATGATGAAGAATGCCCAGAAGATAGGATGACCAATCTGAAATTCTATCTCAATGAAATACCATCGTCCCCTGATGGTAAGTTTTCACTTTTGTAGATTTTATGAATGGACTTGTTGGTGTCAAGCAGGGCATAAGCTGGTGTCATTTTGGTGTCTTCCCAGATGTGTCAATAGAAATGTTTCATAAAGAATGGAGGACAGACTACAAGAGACTGGAGAGGGTACACTCCTATATCCAGTGGTAAGGCTTTCCTCTCTGTTTTTCAACTCCTAAATGTGCAGAGTGATACTTGAGGCAGGGAAGCTGGCAAAGGGTTCAAGGGCTTTCTGATGACGTGTCAATGGCCCTCATACAAAGTCAAAGTGTTGTATTCAGTTATAGGACAGGACCATTTAATGGCTAGTTAATATGGTTTGTAATTGTGAACACCATTGGTATGTTTGTGCACAATAGACAAGAATTGTGTTCTCTTTTGTCCCGATTCGAGAGCTGTCTTTCTTGATGTTACGTTGAGTTAACTCTGCAAGCTTAGGAATTTCACATTAGTCATAGAAAAGAGACCTAAGAGTTGTGTACACTCCGACCTGACTGTCTCATGCCCTTGCTCCAAGGGACAATGAGCCCGGTTGTTTTGTCTAAGGCAGGCCTTTTTGCCCTTTCCCCTGCACGAATGTGGCAATCTGAGTTCTTTGTTAGGTAAACTGTCAAGACGTATTCAACACTTTTGCACAGAAGAAGTTCTGTGGGTATGATTCTGTGATCGGCTTATCATCCATGTTAAGAAATTGAAGCTTTGTAGTGAGGGAAAAAAACATGAGCTGAATTGTTATGAGGGTGAACCATGCAGTGGTGCTAATCTTTTTTTTCCCCATCCTGTTCCGCCCAGGCTTTTTCCACTGCGTGAACCAGGGGTTAATTACATGGCGTCTGAACTCACAAAGAAGGAAATCCAGGTGAGTGAGAAACTGCTGTGCCACACAGTTGAAATAAAAAATCCCCCACAAGAGTTTGTGCTGTGGTGTGGACACGAGTCTTTAAAAGCCAAGAATCCTTGCATGGTCTTTAAATATTATTGCTTTAATCTTTGCATATTGCATAATGTTTCTTGCTATATTTCAAGTATTTGAAAGGACAAGATTGTCTCTCTTAATGTCAGGCCAAAGTGGAAGCACTTCATTCTTCAGAAGCCTGCAGCCCCCGCATCACCCGTGCGTTATACATATCGGGACCTCATATGAACTATATGATGGTGCATGAATTCGGGGTGGCCCATGAATGCAGCATAATTAAATGCACCCGTCTCCTCACACCTGTGGTATCCTGTATATATTTCTCCTCAGGCATTCAGAGAGAGTGATGAAGCCAAGGGCAGGCTGGTGGAGTCATACGAGCTGATGTTGGGCTTTTATGGCATCCAGCTCATCAACCAGGAAACTGGAGAGGTCAAACGCGCTGACAACTGGAGGGAGAGATTCGCCAACCTCGAGCGGTCAGTCCTCCTCCTCTTCCTCCTCCTCCACCGTGACTGTGACCGCCATGACACTTGTCACTTGTCACTTGTCAAGAGCAGAACAGGCAACTGCTATAAATAAAACATGAATAGATACTGTAATCATGGCCCTTTCAGATGCACTTCAGTCACGACGATGCATGGTGTTAGTTTCAGACCTGCATGCAGTTGTTTTTTCGGACTTGGAGCTTGCAGATCGGTCTTCTTTTAGTTGTAGAGCAGGGGTGTCAAACTCATTTTGGCCTGTGGGCCGCATACAACCCATGTGGACCTCAAGCGGGCCGCATTAGTAACATCATCGCAAAAAAAAGTAAAGCAGAGAATTAGTGTTCAGTACTATCACGTTTTAAGTGTGTTGAATATGTAGAAAGCAATGCAATACTGATAATCCTATGCAAAATTTCCTTGACTTCATTCATTCATTGCTAACCACCAATTAATTGCATATGGGACAATACATTTTGGCGGGGGGTCTGGGGGTTTTCCCCAAGAAAATTTTCCATTTCTTAGATGTAATTTCCTGCATTTTCAAGCATTCTAGCATCCCGTTTCCAGTTTCAGCTTAATAGGAACCAATACAAATCCAATTATATTTATTATTTAATTACAACCAGTACCAATACAATACGAATAAGAAGTATTAACGTTTTATCTCTATACATGAGGCCTATAATATATGAGCTTTATCGAATGCCTGTTACAGTACAAATTCACGATTTATAATAGAAGTGTGATGTGCACTTTACTACATATATGCAGTATAACAGAGGGACCATTGGGTTAATGTCATGCAGGTCTCGATTTTGCCCCGAGGGGCGTAATTGCGCATTTCGGTTATTTCATTGAAAAAAAAAAAGTATATATATTTTAAAAAAAAGTATTAAAAAATATATATATATTTTTTTTACATCCCTCTGGCGGGCCGGATGCGACCCGCGGGCCGTACGTTTGACACCCCTGTTGTAGAGGATGACAACAGATTGCTTAGTTGGGAAGTGTGTCGTCTATTGTATTCACACACACACAATAATGATTGCTGATACTAATGATAACCTTAATTTCTGTGAATCAATCACTCTGAAACTGACACTACATGCAAGTCTAGTGGAACATTTTGTAATTTTTTAATCAGGAAAATATGCAATAAAACAAACATGATACATCTCTAGGAGGCTGCACAACACGTTCTTGAACAAACAAAACCTCAGAAGTACTCTCAAATTCTCAAAAGAAAAAAGTAATCTAAGATTCTTGAACTACTTTCATATCTACATGTACTGTAGTTTGGCATCCATCATTTCTTAAGCAAGATGCAGTAACTTGCCAAAAATAGCACTCCTCCAAGTCCATGCCTTCTGTTCTTAGTACAATTGGATATGGAGTGAATAAGAATGAAAAGTACTTTCAAGTCTAGTTCATAACTTAATCATTCAGCAAGACGATGCAAAGAAAGTAGACAGGCATCCTTCTTGTCCTCCAGGAATATTCTCACCAACTTGTTGTCTTTTAAATGAAGAGTTCAGATGCAAAACTAACTCCATTTCTGAAGACCTGCACTTCTATATTTTTAGAGATACCGTTGTTGGTTTGGTTTACATTCATGTACAAACCCCAACTCCGATGAAGTTGGGACGTTTGGTAAACAGTGAATAAAATCAAAATGCTATCATTTTCAAAACATTCAATCTATTCATTAGATGGAGAATAGTGAAAAGACAACATATTAAGTGTTAAAACCGAGAAAAAATATTGTTTTGGGGGACATATGTACTCATTTCTAATTTCATAAATCCAACACGTCTCAAAAGAGTTGGGACGGGGATCAGTGAAATTTAGTAAACATCCAAATAAGATAAAACAACAAAGAAGAACATTTCAAAATTAATTGTACTGACGGACAATATAGGTGTCCAGGTATAAGATCATCACAGAGAGGCTGAGTCACTCAGAATTAAAGATGCAAAGGGAATAATTACCATAGTTATTACATACATTTTTGAATTCCCTTTGATTTACCACGATTGAGTGTATATAAGACATATTTTTGTTAATAAAATCATTGTATAGGTTCATGACATCGTGAAATATATATTGGCTGTAGTCTCACTCTAGCACTCCAGGAATTAGAGCTATTGAAAATTGACCATATTAAGAATGCTTAATGCATGAAAATGATACAGGGGTGTAACATTCTCCTAAGCACCTGAGCTCACTTGAAATAGACCCAGAAGACATGGGAAACTGTCCTTTGCTTACAGAAGTCAGCAGAAGTTGTAGAAGTCCATTCTTTTTGACAATAATAGAGCATTGCACATCCTGTGCTACAGTAAAAATGGACCATCCAACTTGTGTTAGTGCTAGCTTCAAAAGTCAGCCTCCATGATGGCATGCGGGTGCAGTAGTGCATTGGTTAAGATGTTCTCACTCATGTGTAGAGTTAAATACAGTGCTGAATGGTATAAATGGGTTTTAAACAGCATGAAAAGCCACTCATGCATTATATTTTGAAGGGAGATTTTCGATTACTGCCACATAGTAAGGTCAAATTGCATTCTCTACTATGTTTTAACAGTTTGGCTCCATCATAAGGACCAGCAGGTGATAAAATGGTGGGTTTTTGGTCAAGACCTGTCACACTGTAAGCACTACAGAAAGGAAAACATTGCAAAACATGACAAGGAATACACCCACCATTTAAGCTGGTGAAATCACGTCCAAGATAGGAATTAACACTGTTTTTTATATAAAATCATCTCATCGGTTAATGTATTTAACTGTTAAGTGTTGTGTTTTGTTTTGTTTTTAGTCTTCCTCGACATTTGCTGCCATTTATTGTCCCCGTCCCAACTCTTTTGAGACGTGTTGGATTTATGAAATTAGAAATGAGTACATATGTCCCCCAAAACAATATTTTTTTCTCAGTTTTAACACTTAATATGTTGTCTTTTCACTATTCTCCATCTAATGAATAGATTGAATGTTTTGAAAATGATAGCATTTTGATTTTATTCACTGTTTACCAAACGTCCCAACTTCATCGGAGTTGGGGTTTGTACTTGATAATACATATAAATAGTTATATTACATACATGAAATAGAAAAATATGCAATTTTGATGGCTGTGTATTAAATAAAAATGAATTAAGATTATTTTCTGAAAAGGCACTTAGGGGGTTTTGCATCTGAACTCTTCAAATTCTCAAACTATTTTCACATCTTGCGAAGACTTCATCACTACCAAAACAAGATAACTCACCAACAGTTTACTAACAAAAAATAACAAAAATTCTAACATCTTTCACCTCTTTTTCCTCCTGTTCTCTTCTGTGTCCAGGAACATGCACAACAACCTGCGCATCACGCGGATCCTCAAGAGCCTGGGCGAGCTGGGCTTCGAGCACTACCAGGCGCCGCTGGTGCGCTTCTTCCTGGAGGAGACGCTGGTGAAGAAGAACCTGAGCAGCGTCAAACGCAGCGTGCTCGACTACTTCCTGTTTGCCGTGCGCGACAAGCGGGAGCGCCGCAAGCTTCTCCGCTTCGCCTACCAGCACTACGAGCCCAAGGACAAGTTCGTGTGGTGCCCCCGCAGGATCCAGAAGCGCTTCAAGAAGAAATCGGAGAAGAGGCAGGAGCCATCGAGCGTTATGGGCAATGGGGACGGCCTGACGTCTGCAGAGGAAGGGCGCTCGAAAGGCAAGGCGAAGGACGGCGACTCGGCTAGCAGCGGTCCCAAGGAGAGCAAGCAGATGGAGGAGGCGGCGGCAGACACGCAGAGCCAGATGGAGGAAGACAGCACCATGAACGTGGACCCGGAGCGACCTTCAGAAGTGTCCCCTGGGGAGTCTGCTGCCGTCGACGCGTTGTCGCCTGGGAGCCCGGCGCTACCCAACGGCAACAAGAGCAGCGGCGAGGAGAACGGAGAGATGGAGCACTCCAGCTCGTCGCCTGACGTCAGCCCCGGGAAGCACGAGGAGGACGCGGGCAAAGATGACGAGGAGCCGCCGAAAGACAGCGGTGAGCTGAAGGAGGCGACCAAAGAGGCGGAGAACAGCGGTGCCAACACTCAGGAGATGGCCTCCCAGCCGTCCGAGCCAGAGAAGACACTAAAGAAGAAAAGGGAGAGTGACGCGGTGACATCTGGCAACGGGGTCGCAGCAGCAGCAGCAGCAGCAGCAGCTGCAGAGCCACCCTCCAGTGTCCGGAAAGCAAAAAGCCCCTCCGAAGGCCCCACAGACTCTCAGGCCAGCCAGGGCGCGTCGTCCCTGGGGGAAGCCTCGCCTGCCAAACGGGTCGGCCGGACCGTGGACGAGAGGGCAGAGAAGCAGCCCAGGACAGACTTTAGCAGCACTCCCGGCACCACCACCACCACCACAGACAATGAGGTAACATCCTCCAAAACAACGGAAAACACAGCTGACAATGAGCCAGCTAACGAGCAGGTCAACCATCAGGTGAATGGGACTGAGCTACGCAATAACGAGGAGCCTATGGACGTGGAGACGAGCGCCAGTCTAGACATCCAGAAGTCCTGAGACGATTGAACTAAAGTAGAACGCCATATAGTATACAGTTGTTTTTTTTTCATGAGTTTACCTGAAATGACCCCTTTCCGTCCGCTCTGATGGATTTAAAGACTTCAAGAGAAGACCCGCAGTATTTTTGGTTCTGGTCTTATTTATTAATAGAAGACCTCATTGATGATGAACTGCTATATGTGAAGTATTTTGTTTCCTAAATGTTCCACAAGCAATGAATGAATTTAGGGTGGATCTTTTTGTTTGTTGGTATGAACATGAATTTGTGGATCAGTGCACTGTGCACCCCACCAAATTTTTAAAAAAGAAACAAATGTTTTTGTTTTCATTGTCTATATGATCTTAGTTCTTCAACATTTGTGCATAATTTAGATGACTTTTTCGTTTTGTTTTGATTACAAAGAAGATGGCTGTATTGCCTGCCTTGTTTTTTTTCTTGTTCTGGAGTAGTGATTGGCTCTCGGTGAGAGAGCCAGTGACCCCATAATAAGCACTTCACTCAGTCTGTGCTTAATGATGCATTTCTTTAAATGAGTTCACGTGTAAGAGGGGCTGAGGAGAGTCACCTATGAATTGAAAGAATATTTTTCACAAAGGTGTAGATACAGAGAGCTGAATTCAGCACAATGCGTTTCTTTTTTTTGTTTGTTTGTTTTTGTTTCACCATCAAATCCCTTTTTTTACCATTGAGTTTCTTTGGTTTGCACTTACATGTAATTACATTGCTGTAAAGAGGAATTAATCTTACTAAAACAGTTTTCATAGATACTTCTGTAAGATAATAGCCTACATTGATCTGTATTTTGATGGTTTGAATGGAGTTGCACAACTTGAAAATGATTTTGGCAGAGAGGTTGCCAAAATTTGAGACTCACTGATTGTATTGAGAGAACAGTGTTGAGGTGATGGAAGGATGATCTCTCGTTTAAGGAATAAGAATAATAATTGAATAGGATCTTTTGAGTTATAGATACCAATATATGGTTTGGGTTGGATTTCAGCCTGGCATATAAATGATCCTTTTGAGAGACCACCCAAAGCTGTATAGATCACAAATATATTGTTGAACCACTTTAGCGTTGTGATTCAACCTGTTTCTTGTAAATGGTGAGAGGTTGTATTTAATTAAATAATTTTGTATGATTGTTATTCCTGGCATGTTTTTTTTGTTTCCTTTCCTTTCCAGCCTCACATCTAGATGTTGATGACCAAAGGTGAAGCTCTCACACACTTTAGTTTCTCGGGAACAAACAGTTTGTACTTTACATGAGTTTTGTTGTTGTATTTCTGTTGTTTACCGCCCATGTGGTGTGTACATTTGCCATTACATGAAAGGACACACATGACTGTTGTCTTTGGGATGAGGTGAAAGGGGTTTTGTGGACAGCTCCTGTACTGAATCTGAAACATGTTCCACAATGAACAATAAAGAGTGTGCCAACAGCTAAAACTTTGTAAGTCTTCCTCTGCTTTATCCTGGACATATTCCATCATCCACATGCTCCTGGATCAAAGACTTCCTTGTTAATCGTCCCCAACAGGTGAAACTAGGTCACCATCTCTCAACCACCCGCACCCTCAGCACCGGCTCGCCCCAAGGATGTGTGTTGAGCCCACTTCTCTACTCCCTCTACACGTTTGACTGTAGCCCCATCCACCCAGAGAACATCATTGTCAAATTTGCAGATGACACAACAGTGGTGGGGCTGATAACCGAGGGAAAGGAGGAGGCCTACAGGGATGAGGTCCTGAAACTTGGAGAGTGGTGTGCATCCAACAACCTGGCCCTGAACATCTCCAAGACGAAGGAGCTCATCCTGGACTTCCGGCGGAACAAAGATGCTCCTGCCCCCCTGTACATCAATGGAGAACGTGTAGAGCAAGTGAGCTCATTTAAATTCCTAGGTGTACACATCTCTGCTGATCTCTCCTGGTCGACTAACACCTCGGCTCTGGTAAAAAAGGCCCAGCAGCGATTGCACTTCCTCAGAGTACTTAAGAAAGAACAGTTAGACTCAAGCTTGCTGGTGACCTTTTACCGTTCCACCATAGAGAGCCTGCTGACCTACGCAGTGTCAGTGTGGCACTCAAGTTGCACTGAGGCTGACAGGAAGAGACTGCAGAGGGTGACCAAAACAGCACAAAAAATCATAGGCTGCCCCCTGCCTCCCATACCCACCATCTACAACTCACGCTGCGTAAGTAGAGCCAGGAGTATCATTAAAGATCCCACACATCCTGGCTTTCATCTCTTCACACTATTGCCCTCTGGCAGGCGCTACAAGGCATTGCCAGCCAGAACCAATAGGATGAAGAACAGCTTCTTCCCCAAAGCTGTTACAACAATGAACACACACTTACTGGACAATGCTCATCTATAAAGGACTGTGCACTTCGTAGGGAAGCTAAAATCTCAGTATACTTTGTATACTGACAATAAAGGCTTTCTATTCTATTCTATTCATTCTCAGTGGTTCCCAAAATGTGATTTGTGTTATATAAAGTAGCCCTATACATTTCACACTGGTTGTTGAGAATTCAAGGCTACACCACAGAGTATGCTTTTCAAGTAAAGTCATAGTAGCTGTTAAAGAAATGCCTACAAGAATGTTGCCATTCCCAAAGGTCTCTGGTTTCTCGCATCCTATTCGTTAGTCGGCTATGACCAACATGTATCCCATGTCCTTGAGCGCGTCCTACTTTTTTGTAGTTAGTAGTCCTGCTGCCGCTGCCTGACTTTTCCCCTCAGTTCCTCTCCCCATCCTCACCCACCCCCCTTTTCTCCCATCGACCAGGTAGTGCCCGACTGAGTTCAGCCCCTTCGGCTGGAGGCTCGGGTTTATCTGGAATCAACGTGAAAGTCATTCAGGATCCGCACGCCGTGAGAAGCAGGAGCGGTCCGTCACAAAAAGCCGGGGGGGAGACACTGCGACTCGGATAGGGAACAGGGTTTGACTTTTTCCACCGTAAATCGGAGCTGAGGGGAGGACGGGAGCCATGGCTATGTTCTCAGCTCTGGGACTGCTTTTATTATGCCAGCTTTTGACATCATCCCTTGCCCAGGTGGGTGATGGCCTTTCGGGCGCGTAATATCGCTCAGTGACGCTAGTTATGAATTACGCAGTAAGGTTGTTTTGCCTGATAAGTTTTTTGAGTTGCAAGAAGACATGCATGGGTGATCGGAATTAATTGTTTTGTTAAGCAGTGCCACATTGACCTACTTCGTCCTCTGTGTTGGTCCTAAAACTTTTGGAGACGCAGATATGGATTCGCTGTGCTCGTATTTGCTAAACTTTTAGGGAGATTAATTGTATCCAGTCTGAAAAGTTAATGGGGAATTGTGCCGGTTTTGTTTGATAATCCTATGTTTGTTTTGCATGTGCCTGTTTTTACTTTTCATCCTGTTTTTTGTTGATCTGTCAAAGTGTAAACGGATTTGAGGAATGTAGAGTGCAAGGGGTCTTTACCCCCTCTACAATCACACCTTTGTTCCCACAGTCCTCATCCTGGAATGTGCAGGGGAACACCGGAGCATTTAACGGAATTCTGCTAGGTTCTCCTAAATAAATATGAAGTAGGCAATGCAAAAATTTGCAGCAAGCTTATGAAATAAAACGAGTAACAATATAGCCATCTCATATAGTGCTTGGACAGTGCGTAATTTAGCACCACTCATCCGGATTTTGGCGTGAGCCCTTCGTTATTATTCTCTTATGAATTATGGTTATTACTTTAGTTCGTTTTGGGCCGCTGGTGTGGATTTTTAGAGATTCAAGTTCAATATATAGTGGTCTTTGTCAGTGTGATGTTATCTGGTTTTATTTTTTAGAGGTTCTATAGGATTACTCTTTTTACATTGAGTTTGCAAGACAGGTGTTTTTTGTTGGCCATAGCATTTAGAATGCATTTTGAATCAGTGGGTTGAAGATATAGGCCTATTACAAATGTATATATATAAAGTAATTTCCTTATAATAAATATTAAATTATTAAACCATCATTTAATTAGACCTGACTTGCTAATAATAAATAATTTACAGTGCATTTTTTGTACAGTTCTTGCTATTCAATGACATGGCATAGTAGTCATTGGTGTGTGTTTGTGTTGTGTTTGCAGAGGCCTGGACCCCGAGGGCAGGGAGGACCCCCAGGACCACCAGGACCGGCAGGGAAAGATGGCATAGACGTGAGTGGCAGGACTCTGCACTGCACTGCACTGCCTTACGGGGCTGCACACACAGTAGAACAGTCTACTGCTGTGCCAAGACTGATGCTCCAAGTGGCACATGTCTTTTAGCAATCGATTTTAATTTTTAATCATTAAAACACCCCCGCCTCTATCCCCTTCCCCTCTCTCTTTCTCTCACTTGCACAAACACATACCCACCTCACCCTACCCCCGATACCCCTGCTGAAAGAAAAAGTGAAATTACAGTCTGTATCGGACGGAGGATGCCTATATCCTTGATTTTTAATTTTAGTAACTCGTTTCTCAATACTTGCTGTACACCTAAACCAATGGCCCCAACTGTCCTGTTACTGAAGAGAGAAAAGTGAGAAGTCATTATATATTGTCTGCTGCTGGGCGATCTGGTGAGATGGACTTCTGCAGGTCCAATTTTATCCAGTCCAGCGCCCCTCCCTCTTCCATAAAGTGTAATGTCCCACCCCACCCCCACCCCCACCTCCAACTGATGACCCATAGCGTCACGATCAAAGGCTTACTGTTGACTGCTGCAAGAGGTGAGCTGACATGGATGTGGCATAATGTGCAGCCTTTGAAGATGGAAACTTCTAACGCAAAAATATCCAAGAATAAATACAGAGATTGAGAGAGAGACCTCATTTGGTTATGTTAACTAGTGCTAAACTGATTATCACACATCCTTATTTTGTTTTGTCATAACGAGAGTTAGCAAAGTAAGGATTTAACTTTCAAAAGTTACTGATTATTTTTTTTCTTTCTCTATCAATGCCACTATTATGTCTAAAATAGGCAGAGCTGCTAGGGAATCCATAAAGAAAACAGTTGATGTTAGCCCAGCAAATTAAAACCATTTCGCCCAAACGTGGATGCCTGAGCCTGACAGAGGGCTCATTCATGAGGTCCTGAAAGCAGAGCGAGGGGGCCTTCTTAAATTTCCAACCCCCACCGTTCCCGCACCTCTACTGCCACCTCCCTCATCTCCTGTCCCTGGCTCCTTCTCAGCAGGTTGGCTTTAGCACTGTTTGCCTTCCCCTGCCTGCCGGCCGCTTGCTTTAGACCACTGTAGGCTACACAGCCTCAGTCAAACCCCCATCTTGTCCTCTGCAGGCCTGTAGAGGTCTTAAGCAATGTTCTGTAGACATGTGACTGTAAATGTAGCCTACATTTCCTTGATGGTGTGCTTATACATTTGCCCACTTTACTTTGTGTGGGCTATTTTTACTTCAAGAAAAGAAAGAAAGAAAATATTTGTTGGATGCTTTATGTGATTTTCAGGTCATCGGGTCACATGTATTTTGATTGAAAACTCTCTGATTGGCAAGGGGGGTGGGTGAAAATAAAGTTGCCATTATCAACATCTTTGAGTACCTTAAGACACTCCACAACATTTCAAGATATTTGAAGATGAAATGGACAATCGTTCTGCAACATACCCAAATCTTGTGTTTAAATGTAAAATAGACATGTGCTGTGATTACAGGGAAAACCAGGGCCCGCTGGACTTCCTGGGAAGGCTGTAAGTATCCACAACACTACAAAGTTTATACATTGTGGTCGTTTTAGTCCAATACCAAAACAGCCATGACCTAATGGTTTCAACAGTGGTCTTGGAAATAAGACATGGCTTAAGTGCCCTTGAGCTCGGCACCTTACCTGACATTGCCTCTGGCTCCAGTCTGTGTAACTAGCACCCTGTGCCTAAGCAACGCTAATTTGCTTGCGATAAAAGCATCAGCTAGGTGTAATATAATGGTACTTTTATGTACACAGTTGTCGTGTTATCGCATGTCAGTAATAGTGTTAATGATCAATCAATTATTTGCAACACTAATGGGTATTTTTCCTTTGGGCTTGTCTCATAGGGGCCTAAAGGCCAAGCAGGGAAGCCAGGAACGGCCGGAAACCCAGGGTTGCCAGGACTACCGGGAGTGGATGTAAGTGCACATAGCTAGTATACTAGCCACTTGTTCACCACGCTAACACAGCAAGTCTGACTAGGATCCATCGAGAAACAGTTGTATCCTGGAGATGTGCAGTCTGGTGACGTTTTAAAAGCCTTCAATTTGGCTTTAGCCAGACAAAGAAATACCTCTTGGCTTGTGACGTATGCGGTTCAACTTGCTATAAGTCACCTGGCACTTGAAATGTAGAACCAAGAGTCAACATCTTTGCTTATAAAATGCTACCTTGGTTTGCTGATTGGCATGGTAAAGATACGACCAGGGTCAACTCTGTATAAGGATACCCACACCACCACTGTGAGGGTATACTATTTTATTCATTTTATTTGAGATTTATTTAACCAGGAAGGGCCCGTTGAGGTATAAAACCTCTTCTTCCAGGTAGTCCTGGACTTGAGTAGAAGTGTGTAGTCAACAATGACTCAGGCCAGAGAAACTGCGCTTCATGTGACACTCTGCAGAATAAAATGAGATAGATAAGACGGAGACATCAGTTTGTGCATATACACAGCAACTGCTAATAGACTACTTTTCAGAGGTACACAGGGATCTGCAATGTTTTTAAAGCGTGCATTTGTGTTTGACAGTAGGCCTCGTAATTGTGCTGTGTTACAGTATCTGTACCGTGTGTTGAGTGCCCTCATATTTTATATTGAGAAGTAGCCTTTTAGTGCAGGTGGGATCGGCAATAATACTCAAGTACATTATAACAACATTACTATGGCATTATCTCAAGTCAAGGCTCACGTAGCAGATTAAGACTTGGGTCATAACCATGTTGTTAACAACAAGCTTATAATGGAGCCTTTGCTTGAAAGAGTTAAACTAATATCTGCCTAATCTTTGTAGGGATTGACTGGCCCTGATGGCCCCGCTGGCAAAGATGGACCTGCTGGACCATTGGTAAGTGTTATTCCTCCAATCAGGTTGCTGCTGATGTAACTGCGGTCATCCTGTGCTGTTCAGACTCACTCGCAATCTTTCAACCTCACAGCAAACTCCAGTATGGGAGACAGACGCTGTGGTGTCTATATGAGGCTTCACTTCCACAATGTGCTGGCTGAAGTGACTGTGACTAGTTACTTTCTGTTGATGAGAACCTTTGAGCTGAGTAGGGGTCCATGTATCCTTCTGTGTAAACCTTTGTTTTTCATGGTAAACACACTATCCCTGGTTTATTATGTGGTGTGGTGGATCTGTGTGGTGGATTATGAGGATATAAGGATGTGCTGTGGTCCACTTGAGTTAAACTCCTTACAGAAAGACTCTAAGAAAGGATTGCTGGACGCTTTTGAAGAGTGGTTGTGTTTTTTCTTTTTTTCACTTTTTTTTTTTTTGCCCTGTCCAGCCTGTCGGTCTGGATTTGTCAAGCCCCTTTGGACTTCTTGTAGGGAATTCTTCTAATGAGGAGAGTGTGAGGCTCTTTTTTTGTGGGATTTACCTGGCACTGGAAACAGTGTTGTTTCGGTAATCTTGTGTGGAATGCAGAATTTCTCCCTGCGTGAAGCTAAGCTTTGAGCTTTGAGGGTCAGGACATCATTTGTAAGTCGGGGCGAAAAATATTATCCCTGCAGTCTTGACATGAGACAGGCCAATTTAGACAGTGCTGTGTTGGTTTATGTGGGATTGAAACAGATACGCAGGCTTTTGCCCTGTTGACATGTTCAGTTTCATCATGTAGTCAGTGGAAGAACAGGCCCCTTTTCTCCAAGGACTGAAAAGTCTTGTCTTTTCTGAGATTAATTTATCAGACCATGTATACAAACATGAACACATTTGAACCCCCAGACCATCCGAAGCCCAACGCAAAAACTCTTCTAGTGTTGTGGACATGATGTGATACTTGCATGATTTAACCATGTATATAATTATTATGGTGGTGCATAAAGAATGACATGGAACACTGGGAATTATATATTCTATCAAAGAGCACCTTCATTTAACGTAAGACCGCTGTGGCCCTCCAAACCTGTTGAGAAAGAAGATTGTACACATCCCAAGTTAAGGTGCAGGACAAAAGCTGATTCAAGTTTTAGACTGAGGAGTCTGCATACTTGACATCCTTTTGTCTGTGTTTTATTCCTTAGCAGAATTGCATCTTATTCTTGACCATTGAGGTTTTCTTCATATTCTCTTCTCTTCTTCATGGGAAACTGCACTTTTTAGTTGAGCAAAGTTTATTAAAGTTGAGCAATTTATATCCTACTGTAGAGACTTGTGTTCTTGCAGAGCGTCCTAATTAAGAAGTGGTCATCACGCCAGCCCTCTTAATTACCTGGATTATATTCTCCCTGGAACTATTAAAGCAAATCTGTTTGATACCGCTTGGCTGGTGTTCAACTTCTTAGGGGTGAGCCGCAAGGCACAAGGACACCCTTTGACACAGATTTTTAAGCCAAGAAAGAAAAAGATTAGTGAAGAAAGAAAAAGAATTGCATGTGAAATGGTCTGTTGGAAGCTGGTTCACATGGCGTTGTAGTTGTTAAATATAGCAGACTGGTACTGTGGGACCATCGAAGGCTGCAACAATGTAGGAATGCTGCCTTGCCGAAAGAGATGAGCTGTGTGTGTGTGTGTGTGTGTGTGTGTGTGTGTGTGTGTGTGTGTGTGTGTGTGTGTGTGTGTGTGTGTGTGTGTGTGTGTGTGTGTGTGTGTGTGTGTGTGTGTGTGTGTGTGTGTGTGTGTGTGTGTGCTTTTGCTTGTGCCCTTTGGATACTCTTTTCTGTTTGTGTTGTGGTTTGTGTGTTGTGTGCATATGTGTGTGAATGCATATAAGTGTGTGTGTGTGTGTGTGTGTGTGTGTGTGTGTGTGTGTGTGTGTGTGTGTGTGTGTGTGTGTGTGTGTGTGTGTGTGTGTGTGTGTGTGTGTGTGTGTGTGTGGCCTCTGCTTGCTTGCTCATTCCTCAGTTAACAGTGTGAGGACTGTGCAGGGCCAGAGGTTGCCGTGGCACCTGAGTGCTATGTGACTGAGACGTGGCTCCTTCCTGTCACCACACAGCCACTCCAAACACAGCTGAGGGCAGCCAGGGTGGAGGATAGGCCACACAGCCAGGGCAGGGGGTGGAGGATAGGGCCATGCAGCCAGGGTGGAGGATAGGCCCACACAGCTGAGGGCAGCCAGGGTGGAGGATAGGCCCACACAGCTGAGGGCAGCCAGGGTGGAGGATAGGCCCACACAGCTGAGGGCAGCCAGGATGGAGGATAGGGCCATGCAGCCAGGGTGGAGGATAGGCCCACACAGCTGAGGGCAGCCAGGGTGGAGGATAGGGCCATGCAGCCAGGGTGGAGGATAGGGCCATGCAGCCAGGGTGGAGGATAGGGCCATGCAGCCAGGATGGAGGATAGGGCCATGCAGCCAGGGCAGGGGGCGGAGGATAGGCCCACACAGTCAGGGCAGGGGGCGGAGGGCCATGCAGCCAGGGAAGGGGGTGGAGGATAGGCCCACACAGTCAGGGTGGAGTGGGGAGAATAGGGCCGTTAAGGTAGGTGGTGGAGGTAAGGTTTGTGGCTACACAACCAGGACTGTGGGGGTGGAGGTAGAGGCTAGCTGCACCTAGCGAGGGAAGGGGGTGGTGGTGAGGGCAGTGTGCCCAGGGCAGGGCTTGGCAGTGGATGTGAAGGCCACATAGTCAGCTAAGTAATGGAGAAAACCGCATTCGCACGCTCAGTCTCATTATTATCTATTATACCACCATAAGTAAACGCGTCTCGGCCCTTTAGCCATTATCAGTGCGGCCATATAGTCAGGGCAAACAGGATGTGGGGTGGAGGTGAGGGCTACATGCTCAGGGCAGGGGGTGGGTGGTGGTGTGACTCATACAGTCAGGGCAATTGGTGATGATGAGGGCCATACATCCAGATCAGGGATGGAAGACAGGACCACTAAGGCATTAAAGTGATAGTTCGGAGGAGAGTCACCCTAGGGTCATTTGAAACGTGACTTCAGTCAAGTAGCCCAGTCAAAGTTTTTTCTACCTTGGCCGAACACTGGCCGAGTTACTGAGTGATCCAGAATAGCTTAATAGAAGCACTAATGAATCTTGGCAATATCTCCAAAATTACCACACTAAAATCACATGCCATGACACCCGACCTCTACAGTAGTACAAATATGGTCTGTACTCACAAAACAATGCATTTGGAAGTTTGTACGTAGTCCAGGACTTTATTATTATAAACAGAAGCCTAATAGCTTCTCTGCTGGTAAAACTGGGTCGACGCCACATCCGTGATCTGGGAAGAGCCAGTAAAAGTTTGGCTGGGCAACTTGACTGATGGCACGGTTCAAATGACCCGAGGGTGAATCTACTCCAAACCATCACTTCATATCTCTTGCCTACACTGCATGCCTTTATGCAGTAGTCTAGCAGACTCCTTTTCAAAAGAGACTCAAACCCACCAACATCCAGCTCCGTTTCATATCGCTACAATTCAGAAGTGGGTTGCTTAAATTGTATTTGTTTTGTTTTTGTTTTGTTTTTTCGTTGTTGTGTTGTTTTGTTTATTTAATGCATTTGAAATTTAAATCTTCTGACATTTCCTGTAGTATAATCATGTACAGTGTGTCAAAACATATCAAATGAAAATATGCAGCAACAATGAGCTGTTGGAATAATGTTCTGTACATTAATGGTAAATGGTGAATGGACTGCATTTTATATAGCGCCTTTCCACTCCTTTGAGCACTCCAAGTGCTTTATATTGTATGCATGTGCGTTGTTTACATTGAGAGCATGCTGTATTATTTATCAGGAGTGTTTTCTGTGTTGTGTGACATGTAGCAATGTAGCTAATTTGGGCTGTCTTATTTACAGTGGGTGTTACTCATCTGCCTCTTCATGTTTTATGATCGTCCTTGGCAAATGCAGTGTTGAGGAAGTTCATTTTCTTCAGGAACTAGTTCAAAGCTCAGTTCACACATTTCAAAATGAACTAGTTTGTTCATAGTTCATAATTGTTTAGAGTTAATAGTTTGTTCATAGTTCCAAAAATGAACTATTTCATGAGTACATTAGAGAGCCAAATATTGGCAAATTGGAGATGGGACTTTCTGTTGCATCCTTACAAGATACATCCTTGTTGCATCCTTCCCACAAACAATTGAAATCGTTCTCAATTTGGGTGAATATGGCGTATCGAACGAGTGTTTCACAGACCACGTTCATTCACCCTAATTGAGAACAATTTCACTTATTTCTGAGAAGGATGCAACAAAAAGTCCCCTCTCCAATTTGTCTTTATGTAGCTTGCTGGCTTACTCATGTACTCCTCATCTCTGCACAACTGTGTGTTAGTGTCATGTGGTGTAGTACTTGCTAATGCCATGGATGTGTCAGAGCATATTTTACAACATACACATCTTCCAGTGTCACTGGTATGGATGCAGCAGAGAGTCTTCTTTTTATGGAATGACATCTACCCTGTTCCTCTGCAGCAGTGGTTCTCAACCTTTTTTGAACAAACGCCCCCTTGACCTCATCATAAGCCTGCCAAAGCCCCCCTTACTATTAAAAAGTTTAAATGGACTAATACCCCCAATGACAAGTAAGCACCACCCCCTCTCAACTGTATCCTTCTCAATGCCCCCTAGGGCTTCCCTACGCCCCCTGGTGGGTTGAGAAACACCATCTGTGACTTTGGATTTTAGATTTGCATGCTTTTCGGCACCAGCCAGTGTAGACAGAGTAGACCCCATCTCTTGTTAGGGGTCATGTTGGGTGACTGAACATTACGCATCATTATCTGCCATTTTCACTAAAAGTACATCCGTTGAACGGGACAGGCAATCACAAAAATGAGTAGGTCTACACCATTAGTCGACGAAAAGAAAAACAATTTTAAAAGGCGTGATGATGCTGCTTAGGTGGTTTAATGATCCACCAAAACCATTTTCTGTTCTACTGTTGTTATGTTATGTTATGTTATGTTATGTTATGTTATGTTATGTTATGTTATGTTATGTTATGTTATGTTATGTTATGTTATGTGTTACACTATGTTATGCTCCCCCATGCGGGAGCGTGTCTATGTTCCCACAGCCCATTGGTCTCACAGCCCATTGGTCCCACATCACTAAGACTTTAAACATTATTTTTTAGGCCCATTGGTCCCACAGCCCATTGGTCCCACAGCTTATACCTGCTGGTCCATGTTCCCACATTTCTAAGAATTTATACAAAATTAGGCCTTATGTCCCATAGCGGAGCGAAAAGCATTTTCTCTTACAGTAGTTTACTCAAATGTGGCAACATGGAGTTGTGGAACATATGTCCTATATTTCAATCATTTCTTAAAAATGTGGGAACATGGAGCAGCAATGATGAGCTGTGGGACCAATGGGCTGTGGGACTAACGTGCTATGGGACCAATGGGCTGTGGGAACATAGAGCTGATCCCATGCCATGCTATGCTATGTTATGCTATGTCTCATGCTATGCTGTGAATATGACATGCTATGTCGTGCTATGATGTGCTATATGCTATTATATTATGCTATGCTAAGTTATGCTATGATTTGTTGTGTCATGTTATGATATTTGACGACATGCAATGTATTTCAAATCATCACCAACATGGTTAATACAGCATTCATCAATATAAGAATGACAGGGTTCTTTTCAGACTTGTCTGAGGTCTTGTCAGGGGATGACCTTTGCTAAATTGATATTTATTTGTTTGTTTGTTTGTTTGTTTGTTTTTCCAGGGTGAAGTTGGACCTGCCGGACCTGCCGGGCCACCTGTAAGTAATCATTTACACTCTCAGACCTGTCTGCTCCGTGTCCAATCAAAAAGTCACCTTTTGTTCACTGTGGTCAATTTTCAAAGGGGACACACACACACACACACACACACACACACACACACACACGTTCAGCCGGACACAGACCCAGACATACACAGCCGCGTCTCAGCCATAGTAGAAGTCTAGCATTTGGTTTTGTCGCCTGTCTGCCAAATGTGTTGCATGTTTGCCACTTTAGTGACACATGGTGACGTCACTCACTTTGTAGGAAGCCAGAACAACATTCTACACATGGCCCCTACAGATGGCTAAACTTCAGTGGGAGAAGGGTGCTCGGATGCCAATGCCAATTTTCAGAATAGAAGAAACACCACTCATCATAAAACATTTTAAACTCACTTTATGGCATTCACAGCAGCAATCGAACAGACACGTCTTTTTGCAGTTCGGTGAAATTTGCCGTCCTATTTGATAGGCCTATGCCCCTTATATTGCTATTAAGTATGCATTATTCTTCATACTGACTGTGACAAACTTGGTAAAAGTGCATCTTAATTCCAAGACAAATTGCTATTTCAGGCACAATCGCAAAACACACACACACACACACACACACACACACACACACACACACACACACACACACACACACACACACACACACACACACACACACACACACACACACACACACACACACACACACACACACAAACACACACACGCGCGCAAGGGGTTGGATTGGTACAGTAGATCTATCTTGTATGTGTTTCATTTAGACACAGGATGTGCATTTGACCTTTCAAAATAGTGATAATGAAAAAAGAAGTAAGCCTTGTGCCAATTCATACAATTGGATTGATGCCTTCACCAACCCAGGTCATCACTTGACCCATATCCAAATTCCTGTTGAGTTGAAACAGCAGCACGCATTTCAATATTACACACACACACACACTTACTGTATTGGCCTTTCAACATTGGTATTGTTGTCCGGCTCTAGCAGCCAAAACGTCTGTCTGACCTCTGCAATGTGTGAATTAAAAGAAAAAAGAAAGAAGAAAAAACTGAGTGGGATCTATTCCCTTTGTTGTTGTTGTTTTCTCATGACTATTTCCATGTCTTTCGTAGGGCAGAGGGAGACCAGGAGCTCCAGTGAGTATATACCATCTCCACCACACCATCACCTCATTGCAAGTACTCTTTGGTGGAACTTTGTTCGTGTGAACAGGCAGCAGATTGTTTTGATTTTTGATAATACTGTGCGTGTGTGTGTGTGTGTGCGCGCGTCTGTGTGTGCTTGTGTGTGTGTGTGTGTGTGTGTGTGTGTGTGTGTGTGTGTGTGTGTGTGTGTGTGTGCGCGCTTGTGTGTGCGCTTGTGTGTGTGCTTGTGTGTGTGCTTGTGTGTGTTTTACTATGTGTTGTGTGACATGTTTTAGGGTCTACCAGGAGCTAATGGAGCACCAGGTGGAGTTGGGCCTCAGGGACCAGCAGTAAGTACCTTACTTTCGAATCCTATAGTCGTCTCCAATATTCAATCCCGGTATGATTAGGATTTGTTTGGGGACAGGCAGTAAGCACATCTGAAGAACCTACAGCTCCACCATCTTCCATATCCACTCACAATATGTCTAGCGTGGCTCTAACGGTTGGCCACTGGGCTGCTACACTGGCGACCTGGGTTTGATGCCGGCCCGAGTCCTTTTTTTACTAATCCTTCCCCATCTCTCTCCTCCCATTAGTTTCCTGTCACTCTCTCACTGTCGTATCAGAAAAAAAGTAAATAAATAAAATAAAGAAAAAAGAAAAAAAAGTAAATAAAGTCATAAAAGTAAAAAAAGAAAAAAAAGAAAAAATCAATACAAACAAACTGTTACGGTAGGATTAGGAATTGGTTGGACTATGATCAGAGGTGGGTTGGACCAAGTTGAGCCTAGAGCTTCATTGGGGCGCAGGATAATGCTGGGATCAGGTTTAGGGAGGTTTAGGGATCTTAGGGAGCAGCAGTAAGTACCTCTGTTTCAACCTCCCAGTTTATTCACAATCTATCTACTGTTTACATTATGCTCAGCTGATGGGTTACAGTTGGGGTTAGACTGAGCTCAGAGCTTCACAAGGGCCAAAAGGGATTACAATATGGCTAGGGATGCAGAAAGCAGAAAGAGCTTCAGTTTCAACTTCATCATCTCCCATATTAGCTCCCAAGAAGGCTAGTATTTACATTATGATCAGGGTGGGGTTGGGATTTTATGGCTTAAAATTGATCCCATAGCTTGGCAAGGATTGTGATATGGTCAGTCTTGTTTCAGGGTGCCTCAGAGATCAACAATAAGATTCTCAGTTTCAACTCCTATCCCATCATAGCCCCTATTCAATCACAAGTAGTGTTTTCAGGCAGACAGAGAATTGTGGCGATATCCACGTATCCTACTGTAATTTCGATCAAAAGTGTTCGGGCTGAAAATTAGAGACAGTCAAACTTGAAATGAAACAGCTCAATACTTCTTTGCAATCCTTGACAAAAAGTAGACAGCAGCAAGGCTCACACACAGCAAAATAAACAAACAGTATGAACATTGTGTTTGTGAATATTCTAATTCATCCATGTTTGTTTACATGAGCTACGTTTACATGAGACATTTAATTCGGAATAACACTTAATTCCGCTTTGAAAACGTCATGTTAACACCTCTTAAATCGGAATTGAAGGAAAGATCAAAGTAAACTCGAAGGAACTATTTCATTCTGAATTATTAATTAGGAATTAAAAACATTATGTAAATATAGTGATTAACACAGATTGTTAATTGGCAAGCACTTCGGTTCTTAGTGTAAGAACCAGCTACACAGTGCAATTGGTGCTTGAATGGGAACCAGCAATATTCTGGCCAGCCTGAAATCATCTAATATACAGTACAGGCCAAAAGTGTGGACTCACCTTCTCATTTAATTTATTATCTTTTTTTGTGGCTATTTACAGAATTTAGTACATTTTCAGGGAGGGCATCAAAACTGTGAATGCACACATGTATAATTGTGTGCGTAACAAAAAAATGAAAATATATAAAAAATAGAAACAATTATTAAAAAAATATCAAATTATGTCAAACAGTGACGTCAACACAGCAAAACTGAGGGCCTCTCATATTTCAACAAGCTTATTTTTCTATCTATTTTCAAGTAGAAATACCCAGTCAGTCGAGTCAATTTTAATTGATACAAGCAATACAAGAGAGATTTTCTTGATCTGATAATGGGTCACTTGGGCAGCATAGCTGGTTATCTAGGTGAAGCAGTGATACAAAAGGTAAAAGTAAAAGTGAAAAACCTTGCCACAGATTCTCCCCAACACAGGTTTGACCTCTTCAAGTAACTGGCTATGACTCGATATCAGATCAAGAAAATGTCTGCAAAATGCTTGTATTGGCAAGTGTTTAAAACTAGGTTTTAGGTCTCAAAATTCTAGTTCTACAATTCTAGTGAGTTATTGGAGGACTTTAATGTTCAATTAGGATTGACATGACTGACTGGGCCTTTTTATTTGAAAATTGACAAAAATAAGTTTATTGAAATGTGTGGGGCCATCAGTTGTGCCGTGTTGACGTCAGGTGGATAGACAGCTGACATTGCTGTTGGACAACAGCTAGAATGCTATTTTTTTGGTAAGCACGATATTCTCCATGTGTTCAAGCACAGTTTTGATGCCCTGCATGAAAATACACAATGAAAATCCACAAAAATATAGAGAATGCAGAAATGAGAAGGTGAGTCCACACACTTTTGACCTGTACTGTATCTCTAAATATTACATTTTGATCAGGGTGGGCTTGAGAGGTTAGCAGTTAGATTGAGCCCATAAAGGATATGAAAGATTAGACTCATAAAGGATTATGATATGGTTGGGGTGGAGACACGAAATGATGTGTCAGGAGGCCAGCAATGTTTAAACACCAGAAACAAGTGTCTGTTATTACAGTGGTAACAGTTTTCCAAGCCAAGCCCATATTGCTCTGCTTCACTCATCACTCATATATTGCAGGGAGTAACAACTGTAACAATATTATTATATAGTATGTCCATGCTGAAATGGACTAATGTGAGTGTCATTTATCATGACAGGCTGCTCATCTTTTCTGATTGAAGAGCAGCCGTGACTTTCAGCGCACGCACGCACGCGCACGCACACACACACACACACACACACACACACACAAACACACACACACACACACACACACACACACAAACACACACACACACACACACACACACACACACACACTACTGTCATGATGAATGATGAAAAAATCACTGAAAGGAAAAGAACAAAAAAAGCAGACAGCAACTAAGATTCACTAAGATGAGTTAAATGCACTGAGACCATTAACTTTTTCTAATCAGTCACATTTGTAAATGATAGGGTAAGTTCCCCTTTAATGTCCACCCCATGTCACCCTAGCCCAGGGATGTCAAACTCAGACCAGTCATTTTATTCGGCCCGCGAGATCATTTCAAATGTGTATTACAGTTGGGCCACATATGAAATTTGGTGTGTCACAGGAATATGAGTGGGCCCAGACCAATGAAATCGCTCACACTCATGCAACACAATATGTGCACCCATTTGAAGTACAAATGAAGAGCTCTTTTCCAAAACGCTATATCCACCATTTTTGACTTTTTGCATTTTAATACTGGAATTGACTGTTAAGAGGTCCCATCATCTATGTGTGAATTCTTGCCATTCAAATGTTTTGAGAACATACTTTAAAACCTCAATAAAAATGCATTTTGCAATGCATTTCAATGGAATGTCCAATACAAAAATGTCAATTTCCCAAC
Organism: Engraulis encrasicolus; assembly: GCF_034702125.1. Taxonomy (NCBI): domain Eukaryota; kingdom Metazoa; phylum Chordata; class Actinopteri; order Clupeiformes; family Engraulidae; genus Engraulis; species Engraulis encrasicolus. Next base: position 45,241,677 of record NC_085866.1, on the reverse strand, counting down.
ATTCTATAAAATGGATATATCTCATTTTGGAAAAGAGCTCTTCAAATATATGATAGGAAGAGTGTGTAAAATTTAACTATGAGTATTAATTGCATGCATTCACAATTTCAGTCCATTTTTAAAAACATAAATATTGAGTTCGACCCCCGACTTTGTTCCAGATTATGATTTTGGCCCTCAGTCAATTTGAGTTTGACACCCCTGCCCCAGCCCATTCTACTCTAGCCCAACCTCAACCAACCCCCAACCCCAGCGAGGGTGGATTAAAGGTGCACTGTGTAATACTGGTGTGGATTGGCACTGCCCTCACGATCCAATTCCATCACGATTCGAGAGGTAGCGATTCGATTCGATTCGATTCTATGTGATCCGATCCGATTCAATTCTACAATGCATTGCAATGCATTGCATTTCTACTGAAAGCAAAGCAAATGTTTAATCAGTCATGATGAGGCAATACAAGTCGTCAGATACTGCGCAACAATGTATTGGCTGTTCTCTGTATCAGTCTGTATCAGCCTGTATCAGTCTTGCAATGTTTTGAAGTGCTTTTATTTAATTTAACATTCATTTGCTCCCGAAATATCCATGGGAGTAATTGAAACTTAAAAAAAATACCGGATCGATTCTGGAACTTGCCGGATCGTTTCTGGATCGTCCATGCCCCGCATTGGATTGCATCGCCGAATCGATCATTGTTGACACCACTACTGTGTAAGATGGTGGCCAGAGTATTGCAACTATGCTGCTCATTGAAACTGTGCTGCCTATTGACAAATTTGTTCTTTTCATGAATACTAATAAATAATAGACCAATATTTACTAGTATGTACAGTAAGTATTGGAGCGAAAATGCCTGTGTCTGGAAATTCAAAATGGCGGACTATGGAGAAGATCATAATGAATACTTAGAATTTAATGTTGGTGGAAAGTATTTGTTACAAAGGTAACATTTATGAATGTACAGCGTGAATTCTGGAATTGAACTACTAAAAAATATTACACAGTTCACCTTTAAGTATTCCATGAGTGCACCATGATTATTGCGTTTCTTTATTTTGTGTAACTCACGGTTGTAAGTTAGTATGTTCCCCTTTAATTTCCACCATATGCCATACCTCCATGCCATGCCCCCAAACCCTTCTGACGTCACCTCACCTGACCTCTCCTCACCTTATCCTAACCCTAGAGTCAGGCTTAATTACATATTCCATGACTGCATCAAGATCGATACTTTTTCATCTCCCTTTTTCTTTTGTCACTGTTTGTAAATGAGAGGAAAGGTTTCCCTTTAAGGCCCTCCCCATGCCATTATTCCCCAGCCTCACCTCACCTGACCCCACCGCTACCTCCAGAGTCAGGCCTTTTTTCTCCTTTACCCATTTCCCCTTTCCGTATCACTCACAGTGGTAAATGGGAGGCAAAGTTCACCTGCACCCACCACCCCATCATGCCACCCTTTCCCTAGCCGCACGCACCACATCTCAGCTCATCCTACCCCAACTCCCAGTCAGCCATTTTTCCTCCTTAACATTTTTTTTTCCCTTTCCACATCACTCACAGTTGGAGGAAACGGGAGCCAAAGTTCGCCCATAGCCATCAGCCCCTGCCACCCTTACCCAATACCCCCCTCACCTCACCTCACCTCAACCTCACCCTCAACCCTACCTCTACCCGCGCCCCCAGAGTCAGAGCTGATTAAACGGGGTCCTGAGTGACCGGTTGGTGTGATTTCTCTTGAAGCCCTTTCATCAAACAGCAGAGGAGAGCAGTTCAAAGGGGGAGGAAGTGGCTTTGATTTGGCGGGATTTTTTTTTTTTTTTGCCAGTGATAAAACGTAGGCGTGCGATTAGCATTCATTATTCATCATCTCCCGATCATTTCAATCCTATCGATGTAAAGATGTTTAATATGTATGATATGAAAATGTCATTGTGTCTGTATGTACGGTCCCCTCTTCCACTGCAGTGTTGAAGCTGGTAGTTTGTATACATGGGAAGCGATGAAATGCGCATTGTGATGATATCATTTCAAAAGTACATTGGAAGTGTTATGAATTGATACTCTGCATGGCCTCACATAGCACAGCACAGCACAGCACAGCACACACACACACACACACACACACACACACACACACACACACACACACACACACACACACACACACACACACACACACACACACACACACACACACACACACACACACACACATTGAATTGGGACCCCAGGAAGACTAGCGAACTGCTGTGGCACAAGCTAATGGACATCGTTTAATCAAATCAAATAAACACACACACACACACACACACACACACACACACACACACACACACACACACACACACACACACACACACACACACACACACACCCACACACACACACACACACACACACACACACACACAAACACACACGCACACACACACACACACACACACACGCACACGCACACACGCACACACAAACACACACACACTTGACAACATTTCCTCTATCTTTTTGCAGGGAGCAGAGGGTCTTGCAGGA
>NC_085866.1:45146642-45234142 GCF_034702125.1 Engraulis encrasicolus | reverse complement strand
TGCCACCGCTTTTTTTTACCTGCTGCTATAATCCCCCTCTTTTCCAAATCATTGCAGGGTCCCAGAGGTCTGAGGGGTCTGCAAGGCCCAGTCGGAGCAGTCGGGGACAGGGTGAGTAGGCGGATCTGTGATAACACACACCAGGCATGGAAATCGACACCAGCTACCAAATGCTGGTACAATATGACACTAGAAATAAGGTTGATTAAGGGTGATTAACTGTTGAGTGGCTGTTGAAAAGTGTGTTATCATGAATGAAATGTGTGTGTATCAAAATGGAAGAATGTCAGCCTGTTATAGAACATGTCATGAAGCAGTAACGCTTCGGAATGACAGTCTCTTAAAAAGCGTTATTAACACTTTATTGACATTTTTAATGAACTAATTATGAACGAAACATTTACAAATGTTTGTAAATGAGTAAGAACCAACCTATGGCTGCACAGCAAAGTGAGAAGTGGCTTGTCGTACTGGATGAGTTTGATGTGTGTTTGCTGAATGGACATTTCTATATCCAGTGGTTTTATCTGTTTTGCTCTTTTAACCCATTGATGTACCTGCCAAAAACGCCTGCTGAATGCCCATGTTCTTGTTGGGAAAGTTGCCCTCAGCCTATAAAAACCTAAATATCTTAGCTTCTGATGCACGTAAAAGCATCAAATAAGTTTTATTTAAACCCCAAGACCCTCATCTTGCATTAGAATGTGTTCATTCAGCTGTAACATAGCCACATGTTTATTTTAAAAAGCTAAAATCTCAAGAGCCTGAATGCAGCGTATATGTGTTTCCAGGCATCAAAGGTTAAACAACACATACGAGTCATTAGGCTAAAATGGGTTGAGACAAACTTCCAGGACTGCAGCTGTGCTGTGTTCACATCAGTTCTTACTCATTTATAAATATTTGTAAATGTTTTGTTGATAATTAGTAAAAAAAAAAAAAAGTGTTTATTCACTGTTATTCTAAAATGTTACCCATGAAGCTTCACTCTAATAGCAAGCTATTAGCGTTGATTGCTTTCTAATGCGTCTTGAAGAGAACCCATGTTCTTTGATGATACTAAGCTAAACTGTGTTTCGGCCTCGTTGTCTTTATAGGGATTGCCTGGCTTCAGAGGGAAGTCTGGTGTTCCTGGAACCATTGGGAAAACAGTGAGTGTCTGCTTGTGTTTGCACTTTATGGTTTTGTTTTGACGTATTATTACCTGGGTACCAACATGATGCCTCACACAATACATCATTTTTATCAGGCCAGTGGATGTTTTGCTGACTCTTAGCAATAAAAAAGTTGTGTGTCTGCCATTTGATGATTCCAGGGCGACACTGGTGAGAGAGGACCAGAGGGTTTCAAAGGACCTAAAGGAGAGATCGTAAGCATGCTTTTCCCTTTTGTTACATTTTCATTGTTAATGTAGTGGTAAATAAGCTAAATTTTGTGGTAAAAAAATCAGCTCAACGTCCCTGTTTCTTGTTTATTCCCAGGGTAAAATCGGTCCAAAGGGAATCCCAGGGCCTGCAGGACCTAAGGGAGAGCCTGTAAGAACCTCAAAACCTCTTTATCTTCAAGAAAGAAAACACAATTAATGGTGTGGCATTTTCCCAGCAGTAGAAAATCAAATCTTCACCTTTGCTTATATGTCTATCTGTCTGTCTGTCTGTCTGTCTGTCTGTCTGTCTGTCTCTCTCTCTCGCTCTCTCTCCCTCCCTCTCTCTCGCTCTCTCTCGCTCTCTCTCTTGGTCTCTCTCGCTCTCTCTCGCTCTCTCTCTCTCTCTCTCTCTCTCCCCACAGGGTATTCCTGGCAGAGATGGCAAGGATGGCACACAGGGATTAGATGGCGAGAAGGTGTGTTTTGGGCATCTTTCTGTTTCCGTGGAGACACAGAAGATGCCATTCAAACTCTTTGTTGTGTTCCTCGTGCATGCTGGTGAAGTGTGATGGCCATGTCAATAATCGAGCTTCTCTTTGTGTTGCCAGGGTGATGCCGGAAGAGGTGGGGTGCCCGGTGAGAAGGGGCCTAATGGCCTGCCTGTAAGCATTTCTATATCTTTTTTACACAATATTGTCCTCCAAAATACCAAACCTACCCTTTGGTAGATTAGCCCCATCATGGTCAGAGATCTTCTATCGTAATTGGAGATCTTCCATCATGGTCAGAGATCTTCCATCATAATTGGAGATCTTCCATCATGGTCAAAGATCTTCCATCATGATTGGAGATGTTCCATCATGGTTGGAGGTCCTCCATCCATGATTGGAGATGTTCCACTGAGTGAAAACCCTGACAAGACACAATCAAATGTTGGTGCACTGAAAAGACGCTATCATTTTTTTCCCATAGGTACGTCTGCATGTGTGTAATGTAATGTGTTGTTATTGTATCTTACAGGGTCTGCAAGGAAGGGGTGGTGTAAAGGGATCCAAGGGAGTCGTTGTGAGTAATGATGATCAGAGACATTTTTTTGTTGATTAGCAATAATTATGTTGTAACAGACACAAGCCACTCAGAAGAATGAGAAATAGCAGTTCAACACCAATGATGGACCATTGCCACATACCACATAACCAGTTCTGAGCATGCCATGGAACAGACACATAATATGCCACAATTGCTTACCCAAAAATTTCATTAAACATTGATGTCATCAATTTACACGATTGCAACAAGAAGGCACATCACAGAATGTAATTTACATGTCATCTTAGTAATGGAAGTAATCATTGTCTTTGTGTTAATGTGAATGTCTTCTGGATCTTTATCGTGTCCTCGCTCCTCTCACGGTAGGGTGAGCCTGGCAAGATGGGAGAGACGGGACCCTCTGGAGAGCCAGGTATTCCTGTATGTATCTGATGCTGTAGCTGGACTACATGTGGTGGGCTCTTTTGTACATCATTTTTTTTGTCTATGTTTGTCATGATCAGAAGTGCAGTACTCAATACATACGAATGACGAATGTAACACAGCTAAAGTGTAAATTGTAATGCTAACTAACTAAACATCAAGCATTGTGATCCACCAAAACTATCTACTTAGTCTACTGAGCAGGATCTGTATGATGCCTCTATGTGTTGGTTTGTTCATGCGCTGGTGGTTGTACCTGCAGGGTGAGATTGGCATTCCAGGAGAGAGGGGAGAGGCTGGACCCAGGGGAGTTGCAGTAAGTACACGCACCTGCGCACACACACACACACAGACACATGCACGCACGCACAAACACACATGCATGCACACACACACACACACACACACACACACACACACACACACACACACACACACACACACACACACACACACACACACACACACACACACACACACACACACACACACACACGCTCTCTCTGTCTCTCTCTCTCTCTCTCTCTCTCTCTCTCTCTCTCTCTCACACACACATACACACACACACACACACACTCCCTCTCTCTCACACACACAGTTTCCAGTTCTCTCTGTCTGTCTAACAAGCGCACACACATACACACTGGCATACACACATGCATCGTAGTTCAGAACAAGCCCGAGGCACATACTCCAGACACTTGCCACCATGGCATCATTATGGAAATCTGGAGGGGCCAGAACAATTGCTTTCCCTCCTACAGTACCCAGTGTACCACCTGCCTTCACATCCGTCATGTCTGCCACACACACAGTAGAGTTCCAGGAGCACCCTGTCTCCTCAGCTTTGCCATCATCATCAATGACACACACACACACACACACACACACACACACACACACACACACACACACACACACACACACACACACACACACACACACACACACACACACACACACACACACACACACACACATTGAATTGGGACCCCAGGAAGACTAGCGAACTGCTGTGGCACAAGCTAATGGGCATCGTTTAATCATTTAGCCTACTAGTCATTCTTCTTAGGGAATAAGGGGGATAAGGACTACAGAGAGGGTCATATTTTTTTTGTACACATGATGGTGGCCCATTTTGGTCACATCAACCATTGGGGATACTAATAATATGACGGAACAATTTAGGACCACTTCAGTGATCTATTTGCAATAGGGACACTTGAACCAAAATCTTTTTTGTTTGCCAACGCTGCTGAGACAGAACAGTTATGAGGTCTATGGGACCATCCCATTGTCTAATCTCCTGTCCTCACCTTGTGCTTGTGGCATCGTACTTCGCAGACACCCCGTCTCAGTGGAGAAAACAAGTGACCCTGTTGTCAGCCTAGGGCCCAACAACTTTTGGGGGACTTTTCCCCATTCAACTTTCCGATTGCAAAATGAGAAAATTACCTTTGAATTGTGTTTCGTGAGAAATTGAATTAAACTTCTATTGTCAATGACGTCTTGCGACGTCATTGCTAGGCAACAAGCACAAGGGAGGATGGGAGATTACATATTGAAATGGACACATGGTATCGGATGTTATGGCTAGCTCTTTACTTTACTTTTCAATCTAGTCAGGCCGTTATGAGAGTAACGATTATTATTAAGGAGGCATTGGTATCAAAAATCCCATTAGCAACCCCATCTGAATATCTTGTTACCTTTGGGTACAATCACTCAACCTATGACAGTGTCATTTGTCACTTATTCTTCAAGACGATAAGTGAACATGGTAGTGCCCCCCAGACAGACAAAGTCATAATGAGTCACTGATATATTTGCATCAAACCTAATGCCTCTTGGAGTACATCATACTTATCAAACATCAACTTTTATTTTTGGAGCACGTCATTTTTGTGTCATATGGGTGCAGTCTATTTCTTACAAGAGCGATAAAAAAACTGTGCTTTTTGAGGATCTTTGATGACTACCTTTGGACACCATCCTTTCGTTTCATTGCATTTGTCATTTGATCTTAGACAAGATGCGAGAACATGGCAATACCCCTTTAGATATCAAGCCTCGTGCCTCGTTTCATGATTTATTCTGCCCATCAAGCCGCACATTTTATTTGTTGATTGTATTCTATTGTACTACGTTTGTGACAGTTGTGACACAACACATCATCATATCACAGAGGATTGTCACAATGGATTAGGCTTCATGCCACACAGTGCCATCGGTTGAATGCTTAGAAGTTAAATCTTGAATTGATGATTTAGGAAGGGATTGTACTGTGCCTCTTCCTAAGATATGAATATAGCCCTGTTTTTAACATGCTGCATAAACAGAACTGTAAACAGTGTGTGTGTGTGTGTGCGTGCGTGCGTGCGTGCGTGCGTGCGTGCGTGCGTGCGTGCGTGCGTGCGTGCGTGCGTGCGTGCGTGCGTGCGTGCGTGCGTGCGTGCGTGTGTGGGTGCGTGTTTGCCCTGTGCATGCGTGTGGAGGGTGGTTTATGAATTCCAATTACTGATTTTACACACTTCTATTGTGTTAATTGGATAGTAGTGTGTCAAATGACTCCAGTCAGACAGAAAGTGCAGCCTTTTTGTCCAGTTTTGAGATGAGCTTTGTTTTTGCAGTACAACTTCAAAGGAAGTTAACACGTTTAGCTGTTCACTTTATAATATTAATTAGTTTCATCTATAATTCCTAGGATTGCTAGTAGGATATTATTACTTCACATGATTTAATAAGCGATTTAATAACCCTGGCATCTACAGTATTTATGCTACTGTCATTACTCACATCACTTAATGAAGATTTAAACCCTCTCATACATGAAAGAAGTTTGATTTAAAGCTATGATTACGCTGACTTCCCCTCGATATACAAATATTAATTATCGTTGTGTGTTTTCCCCTGATCTTCTCATCACTCCCGACAGAGGAACATTCTCTCACGATTTGAGCAGTGCCGGGACCCATCTATGATTAGGTTCTGGTGTCATCATGACAGCATGTCTATTGGCACTCGGAAAGCGTTCAGAAAAGACAATTAGTCTTGATTTGCTTCATGAAAACTACTCTTTGTGATTAGTCATTTGATGAAGGCTGCTAAATTGTTGTTGCCTAGCAACACGGGAACATGGTGACATTGTTAAGTGTGCATAGTGTAGTGGGATAATGCACGCACGCACAAACACACACACACACACACACACACACACACACACACACACACACACACACACACACACACACACACACACACACACAGAGCATTAAGTATTCTCTCTCTCTCTCTCTCTCTCTCTCTCTCTCTCTCTCTCTCTCTCTCTCTCAGACTTATTTTCTCTCTCTCTCTCTCTCTCTCTCACTTATTCACACACACACACACACACACACACACACACACACACACACACACACACACACACCAGTGTTAATTTCGTCAGCTTTTTTTGATTTAGTCTTAGTCTTAGTCACAATGACGAAAATCAATTTTAGTCTTAGTCATATTTTAGTCATTGCCTTCCAAATTTAGTCTTAGTCTTAGTCAAAATGACGAAAATCAATTTTAGTCATAGTCAAATTTTAGTCATTTTAGTCATTTTAGTCAACATTTCAAATTTTAGTCAACATTTCAATTTTTTGTCATTTTAGTCAATATTGTGTAAAATAAATAACCTACAATGGCTATTGTTATTTCACAAAGTATAACTAATATTGCCTATAGCAGCAAATATTCACCTTGTTACTTGGTAATTTTCCACCAAAACCCAAATCAGTTATTTCAACATCATAGAGCAAAAGAGCATCACACACACATCCAGGTGCAGGCTGCGCTCTCTCTCTCTCTCTCTCTCTCTCTCTCTCTCTCTCGTGCATTAGAAGCTGCTGCATATTATATTTCATTTTGAGTTTGATCACGGAGGAAGCTACATGCTCTTCTTCACCTGACCGCGGGACTTAAAGCCTGCAGATTGCCGGCAGTGGGAAGACCAGACATCCCAAGTCTGCATGAAGTTCATGAAGTCTCCCTGATAGTGGCTTCCCGATGACCACGAGTCAGATAAAATACTGCTGATGTTAGACTATGCAAGTTAGCGGTTTTTGTTTTCAATTGGCAATGCGAGCCGAGAACGATAATGACTCGTGTGGCATGTGTGGAATAGGCTTAAATAGATTGCGCGAGCCCACTTCGTATGCCCTGCAAAAGTCCCAGGAAAAATAGTTAGGCAGGGGTATGCAGACTGGACGATAGAAAGGACACGCACATACAAATATTTAAACACTAATGCTGCTTTGTTTGTCGGGGGTGTCGAGGCTCGATAAGCATGACCTGGAAAGAGTTTTTGGAACTTAGGAAGACGCTGAAGACGCACGGAAATGCTGTCGACTTCCTTGGGTCTTTTAGCGTTGCTCTCGACGAGAACAAGTTTCAAATCTCAACAGTTTAAAACTCCTTAGCGATCGCCCATCCATTGATTCTTTTCAAAACTAGTCTAGACTACAGTAGCCGTGCCTCTGTTACTTTAGACAGGCCAACTTTCCCCCTGCTGGCGCGCGCTCCCGCGGTGACTGATTTAAATAAATTCACAAATCCGACCTTCATGATTTGCTTGCTGCCTACTCATATGGTTAAACAACAAATATAGCAAACATTACAAAAAAAGAACAGACAACGAACGCCAGGCTAAGACAGCCTAAGTGAAAAGGAGAATAGTGGAAGCTCGAGGAGGTTTAGAATGACAGTATCAGAGGAGGATTGGCGCGACTGTCATTACCTACTGCAGAAACACATGTCTTCGTCATGGATAAGAGGGTTGTTGAACATGTTTCAAAATGAACACTTCTCTCAACGTCGGCTATTTTTTCTCTTTCTCTGGGAATGTTTTAGGACCTAAACTCAACTTAAATGGACTCACTGAACTACTAGGCTACAGAAACTACTGACTGAGCCGCGCCATGCATTGGCTGCCAGCAGATACAAGCGAGGCAACACAGCAGTGAGCGCGCAATCACCTATGAAAGTTCAAGACACTTAGGCCTATATTACAATTACAAATTACAAATTAATTATAAATAATTATATATTTTTAATGTCCATTCGTCCATGGCTTGTAAATTTCGTCTCGTCTTAGTCTCCTTGACGACAATATATTTTTATTTTCGTCATATTTTGATTTGCTTGAGGCAATTTTAAGTGCGTCATCGTCTCGTCATCGTCAAGGGAAAAAGGGGCGTTGACGAAATATTTTCGTCATCGTCGTGGTTGACGAAATTAACACTGACACACACACACACACACACACACATCGGAATTATTATAGTTTATTTTTCATCTATTTATTCAACTCATTTGTTAGTTTCTCCTTCATTAGTCTTGGAAAACTGATATATAGATCCTGGTTTATTACTTGCTTCTCTCATTAATTCTTGTAGTTAGTTTTTCAATGCTTTAACGAGAAAAACACTGTACCCCACAAGCACCAACTCACATTTTGTCTGCCTCATTCAGTTGCTCTGTCTATCTTGTCCTACACATTCACACCACACACACACACACACACACACACACACACACACACACACACACACACACACACACACACACACACACACACACACACACACACACACACACACACACACACATGCGCATGCACACATGCGCACGCAAGGGAGAGAAGTGAAGAGACAGAGGAGTGATACACACACACACACACACACACACACACACACACACACACACACACACACACACACACACACACACACACACACACACACACACACACACACACACACACACACACACACACAGTGCAGAAATACAGCGGCAAATGGAAGAAGTGAGGAGGCAGCAGTCAGATGAAGATGAACCACTTCAGAGGACACCTGCGCTATACAGCTAGAACAAGCCAAGCCACCGCTGGCGGCATGTTGACATTGTCCAACAGGGCCAGTGGGACCAGAGCAGACTTAACCAATAGGCAGAGTAGGCAATTACACAAGGCCCCATCAACACTGTCCACTGTAGGGGCCCCCAAACATCAGCCTTGCCATGGTAAATGCCCCCTTGTCTATACTTCTCCTAGGGCCCACAAGCGACTAGAGCCTCCACTGACCTACTGTAGATGAGTCCTCCATCATCAGTCCACGGACACACACACACACACACACACACACACACACACACACACACACACACACACACACACACACACACACACACACACACACACACACACACACACACACACACACATATTTCTGTAGTGGCACCAGGCCTGTCGTTATCACTGGAGAGCTAAAGCCACACCACATGCTACACAGCCGCCATAGCAGCAGCGCCTCACTGAGGCAACACTATCACCTGACAGACATTCACACAGGCCACTCTTTTATTATTAGGCACATACCACACTGAGCTAAAATATATATATATATATAGTGGCTATGAGAGAGATAGAGAGAGAGAGTGAGTGAGAGAGAGAGAGAGAGACAGAGAGAGAGTGTGAGAGAGCGTCTGTGTGTGTGTGTGCGAGAGAGAGAGAGAGAGAGAGAGAGAGAGAGAGAGAGAGAGAGAGAGAGGGAGAGGGAGGGAGAGAGAGAGCACACGCAAGCAAGCTTCTGGGTGTTAAGAACACATTTCACACATCCAGAGGGAGTAATAGCACAGCACATTACATAATTTGTCTTTCATCCTGCCAGCCTCTCATACTAAAAAAAATGATGAAATGACTGAGAATATGCGAGCGACAAGAAAAGACAGAAACCAGTAACAGAAGAGGCCTCGAATTAATAACAGAAAATTGCTAATGTGTGTCCTCCATGTCCGACCATCCTCTGTGATCAGGCTTCATCGGTGCTCTCTTTGTGTGTGTGTGTGTGTGTGTGTGTGTGTGTGTGTGTGTGTGTGTGTGTGTGTGTGTGTGTGTGTGTGTGTGTGTGTGTGTGTGTGTGTGTGTGTGTGTGTGTGTGTGTTTATAGGGTGGCCTCGGACTAGTCGGAAACACCGGTGTGGAGGGCAGCAAGGGCTACCAGGTACAGTACAATCTACTATGAGGTGCATGATTATGGATACATTGGATAATGAGATGTCATTATTGGGTCTAAACTGTTAGCTATACAATCCAGCCTACAATCCAGATATGAAATTGGCTAATTCTGGTACATTCACATTTTATGTTTAGTAATCTTGTATCTATGTCAAATAAAGGAAATCATTTGTAGTTATGGTGCTGGTCAACGTTTCATCCACAGTTGCACCATTTCTGGAAATATACACATTTCCCACCTCCCCTGGAGCTAAATAAATTAGCTTTTACCATTGTCCTGTTCTTCTAGCCATTCTCTGAGTCTGGTTATATTACTCCTAGTTACAAGCTAGCATGTTATCACTGAATCCAATGGGACCAGCAGCTAGTTGCTAGCTGGACGAGCTGGACCTATTTGGTACAAGTTGAGTCCCCAGAGTCAAAGAAGCACATTTTTAAAAGAAATGGTGGGATGTCACTTTATGGTGGGATGTGTGTGTGCGAGTCACCCCTGCTAACAGTTTATGTCTACTTGACCATCGCACCAGAGCTAAAAGGACTTGTGTCAAGAGCGCAACTCATTTTTTGCTGAACTCTACTTTAAGCAATAGAAGATGAGGGGCTTGTTCTTATGATACTGTGTAGGGCATGGCTGTGGGTCGGCTGCAGGTACGAAGCCAAAGGTTGAGAGCAGCAGTAGGTAACCACAGCCCTGCCTGCAGTATGTCCATGGTGCCATTTGTTGAAGAAACAGAAAGGGGGGATCGGCCTACATTTCAGATTTTAAGCAATATAGTTACATTAAACTGTAATTAAAATCATGTAGAAAAAGTGATATCAAAACCAGAAGAGGGGACAATCCCCTCCATCCCCCCTACAAATCGCACCCTGAATATGTACACTGAACAACTCAATGACCAATAGAACATGAAATAGCAATATCCATTAGTCCTATCTATTTACTGTATTCCCTGTAGTTGACAATGTCACATGCCTTTGAAGATGGCCACTCATTCAGGGCAACTTACTCAAAAGACTTTAGTTGAAGGCCACTGGACTTGCGATTATCTTACAAAAAGAAAGTCCAGTGGCTTATAATTACATTTTGACTTGATTATACCACCGCAATGCCTCAATAGACTTATAACTGTTGAGTTAGCGATGAGTGTTTCTGAAATGACATTTCTCTGTCTAAAGGGACCAAAAGGAGCCATCGGAGACCCAGGCCTTCCCGGGCCAACCGGAATCAGGGGAGGGTTTGGTGAGCGGGTGAGTTGAGTGATGTGACAGATGTAGGCTTTGTGACTCATCTGCGTAGTTCTCTTGCATTCTTTTTGTCAAACAAGTGAACCCAAAAGAAATGAATCCATCGCAATGCAAATGTGACCAATGTTGAGCCTTTTTCACCAGTCCTAAGACATTCAGACTAAAGGTTTGTGTGTAAAAAAAAAAAGTGTTCCATTTTGAGGCTGAATGCTTGGCTTGCCGCATTGTCCACTTTTAGTGGACAGGATGAAAGACATGTAGACGTGCGCCTGGTAACACCGCTCCTTGATTGTCTGGATTGGTGGCTCTTAGAATGTGTATATTGTCATGGAAATAAGAGCAGCTGAATAGGGCAGGGGAATAAATGCTGATTCCCATACTAAAAAGCTTAGACACTGGAGCAGGGCTGAGCTGGAACCAAAAAACACACCAAGGCATTTCTTTTGGCTCAAAACTGGACAATCACACATACAGTACAAGACATTTCTGTGTTATATCCTGCTAGACTCGGTCCACTTTCTATACATTGAATATGGACCAATGAGCCACCCTCTCTAGACTGTAGGCCAGTCCCTTCTAATAACAAAAGAAAACAAACTATAATAACAACAGCAGCGGCCCCTGGGGACTGTCGGCCCACTGCGTAAATGCCCTGTGTGCCAGATTGCCAGTCCAGCCCTGCGCTGAAGGTAGATAGTGACGTGCAGAGTCCAATCAGGGTGCTTACAAAGTAAGGTGATAGAAAGTCATCGCCACAGGGGCGCAGTCTCAGGACAATGACGACTGACGTCACGGCTCCGAGGAGCACAAAAGGACATTTGACGCAAGGGTTGGCACAGACTTAGCCGCTACGTACAGCTCGACAGATAGTTTATTTTATTCCACATGATGAAAAAAATGTTTTTTTATGTATTTTAAAATGTTATGACTTGTGGCAATATCACTGCTTGTTCCTCTTAAAATAGCTGCCAAACTCTCTTAATTGCACATCGTCATTTAAATGATTGATTTAAACACGCACATGGTGGGTATTTAAAATTCATTTCAGCTAGAGTGATTCGTATCATTAAAAATAAAACCCATTATGTAAAACACAAATGTTTTATTCATGCTTATATCCAGAGGGATAAAAAAAAAGAATTACATACAGCATATAAATGAAAATAAAATGAACATTCAAATTAAGAGGCTGTTATGCAGAGCCATATGTGCAGCCTATTTTTAAAAAGACGAGGAAGTGTAACAGTAAGACCAATTAAACTGTGCCACATGCAAACATCTGTGTCATTTATGTGCATGTGAGAGAGAAACACACAAACACACAAAGGAAATGCGCCAGGGAGGGTCCAATTGGTCAGGCATCCTGGGCCCAGGGCCCAAAGTATGAACTGAGTGGGGGGCCTTGTCAAAATACTTTCGTCCTAGGGCTCGGCCAAAGCTGTCAGCGGCCCTGAACACACATTCAAAGCAGGCTGCATGCTACTAATAGTTTCGAGTCATTATCCACACAGGCACTAATTAGTGTTGTGCCAATCAACCGCTGCGTTGGGAACAAACCTCTAATATGGTTCCACTGATTCCTCCAGTCAATTACTTTGCTTCTCTTGTCTTCCTTCCTGAAGTACTTTCACATCGTCGTCATCATCATCATCAAGAATTTAAATGGCTGTATTGTACTGTAGCAACAAGATGCTTTTTACACACAGCTGTGTCCATTACAGTTGATTGAAAACAAAGTACAAATGCATGCCAACATGCAGCAATGAGTAACAAAACAATTCAATTATTATCATGCAAACTTAATTTTGCTCAATTGGAGTAGCTCAAGTAGTACTGTCAAGGTAGTTATACTGTACATATCCTCCTAAACACACTTACACATTTCTATTGCATCTGATAGTTATATTCTAGTATTATAGTTTTATGCATGTGTGAAACAATGGTTTGTCCTCTCTCAGTCTAGCAAGACGGGAGCAAGCAACGTTGGTCCCAACCACATACGTAGACATGCTTAAACTTTTAGTTTCAGCAATTGTACACTGAAAGTTTGATATTTGACCTTCAACCCAAAAGAAAAAAAGGAGACGATAATGATGATCAGCCACATGAATAGCCAGCCGACACATACAGTATACCACCACCAGATATTAGCCACATATGCTCAGACAAACATGGCCGCCATCCAGAGATCTGAGTCCAAATGCCCAAGATAACACATCACACACAGAAAGCACATAAAACATGAATAAAAACATGACACCCCCCCCCCCCATACTCTCTAACGCCCCTCCAAAAGTAATCTCCCCAGAGCTGTGTTTTCATAAAGCAGCCAGAGGAGAGGAGAGGATAAAGAGAGGAGAGGTAGCTCTGGCTCTTAACAAAGCCGCCTCCTGTTCAGGGGAGTCTGGTGGGGAACAAAGCCCACCTTTATGCAGCAGCCATCAGGTCTCCTGAGCTGTGGAGCTCCCCTCTGCTCTCCACTCACCCACCACCACGCTACACTACACTACACTACACTACACTACTGAACTGACCGACCACCGGCAGGAAAGGGCCGCACTCCTCACTCCTGCCTCAAATGTATTCACTATTTATTCTGTCTCTCCTTCTCTCTCTCCCCCCTCTCTCTCATCCATTACTAACAGGGTCCTGTTGGAGCGGCTGGGTCTAAAGGAGATATGGTAAGATATGGTTTCCTTGGGGGTTTTATATGTTTGCTTTTAGTTTTTTATTCTTTTTGCTTTTTTGTTGTTGTTGTTGTTGTTCCCATTTCATGTAATCAATATCAAAGCAACCATGACCTCAGTCTGACCCTTGTCCTTAAAGCAGTGATTTTCAACCTTGGGATTGGGGTCCCATATGTGGTCGCCTGGAATTCAAATGGGGTCACCTGAAATGTCAGTTTAAAATTTCCCAAAATACGCCTGTCTATTAGGTTATGTATTTTTCTCATGTGGTTTTTCTCCTTCAGGGTGTGGCCGGAAGTGATGGTCTTCCAGGAGAGAATGGCGAGCCTGTAAGTCATACAGGTTTTTTTTTAAATTTGAAGTGGAATTTCAGGTTTAATTTTTAGATTTGAATGCCTTCATTGATTTCAAGGAAAATGCAATGATCTGACTAAAGTACAGATGGTGCTATAAACTTTTAATTTCTCATGTTTTCAGGGTCCATTTGGTCCAGTTGGACAAAAAGGAGAGGTGTGTACTTCATCTACATGCGCACAAGCACAAGCACAAGCACAAGCACAAGCACACGCACACGCACACGCACACGCACACACACACTGACTCATATATGCACTCAAACACACACACACATGCACATGCACTTACAAATGCACACACTCAATAATCTGAAACCTGCTCTCTCAGAAACACATCCAGGTGCACACAATACATCCACACCAAACGCCGCCACCCGTTTTAATGAAATACACAATTGCCCTCAAATCGAACGCGGCGGGTATTTCACAGGTGTTTAGCCCCTCACCATCTGCCTCTGAGGGCTCTGCCTTGGGAAGCAATTCACAACGATTCTGGGGCACATTCCAGGTTTAACTGGATTAAATTATCCTTAATGGATTGCTTCTTTAGCTTTCTTTAACACAATTTCATCAAAGCCCGTCAGGGGACCAAAGCTGCACGGGAGGGGAGGAGGAAGGTGGAAAGTGGAGGGGAGGAGGAGGGGAGAAGTACAAAGTGGAGGGGAGTGGTGAGGATCATGCAACATGCTAGCGGAGCTCTCTGCTCAATTAATGTAATTACTGCAGGCACTGTGATGTGTGGCGCTCGCTACTTTGCTCTGTCTCATGCCGCTTCTTTCTCGACCTAATTATCCTTTGAGAGCGCCACATGCGGCCGCCCACTCCTGTGCAAGATGGCAGCCGAAGATGAGCACTCGTTTGTTGGATTGTGGGCAGTGGCGGAACAATTGCACCGTGGGTCCCAGGGCAAAAAACACTGATAGCAACCCCCCCCCCCCTATACGGCTTGCCAATGTCATTATACGGCCCCAACCACCCATACAGACAAGCCCTGCGCTAAGGGGGAAATGCCCCCCTGCACCCCCTAATAACCCCAGCCCTGATCGTGGGGCTTCCCTTTACCCCTTTGCCCCTAGTTATACACACACTGTTAAACTAAGCTTCCCACTCCTGTGGAGCGAGCTTAGGCATGATAAGGGCTTAACACTGATGTGATGGCTCTGTCTTAGCACTGACTCAACAACAGTATGTCTGACAGAGGGCAGCAAGGGCACCGTTTTAATTTTATGTTCATTGTTTTAATAGCGACGAAGGTCGGTGCTCAATGAAAATACCAGAATGTGTTATGTAAATGTTTTTTTTTTTAACTCTTTTATCCAGTATGGTTGCAGGAATTATTTTGCAGATTCCATTGTTTTTTCAATAACAATTGAATTAATCTCCAATACAATCTACAGAACAAATCAATCACAATACAAACAAACAGCTTGAGTATGCGTGGCCTTGTCCTTCATTGCCTATACAACTGATCTGATGGTCGAACCTGAAGTTTTCTGATTTGTGATGTTGTGATGCATTCTGATTGGCAGTCTGGCAAGCGTGGTGAGCTGGGCCCCAAGGGCGTGACGGGCCCCCAGGGAGAGATGGGAGCCAGGGGAGCCCCAGGAAAGCCAGGCCTTATGGGACTGCAGGGCGAGCAAGGCCTGCCCGGTGTCGCTGGAAAGAACGGAGTGCCCGTAAGCCATCCATCCACAACCAGATAATTCCCTTAAAATCTGTGTTTCTTTAGTCGGATGAACATGACTCTAAATGACACTGTGTGCAACAATGTTGCTTTTTGGATTATTTGCTTCTAGCTTCTTGTAGTTTTTATTACCTAATGAATGTGTTGACAGTACAGATGTATAGATGGTAAACAACAACTGTAGTCTGATGTTTGATTTCATAACTTGCTTTGCAGTACTCACGCATTGTAGTGCCTAATTAGGTGTTTGAAAAGTGAGGGATGCGCCGCTGAATACCCAGGGCGCCTGATTATCCAGTCCCACAAGTAGTCAAAATAATCTGTAGGGACGTAATCAAAACATAGAGAGAATTACTTACAACTTGTTCAATAGTAGAGATTGATTAATTGTAATTGAATACCCAGGGCGCCTGATTATCCAGTCCTACAAGTAGTCAAAATAATCTGTAGGGACGTCATCAAAATGTAGAGAGAAGTTACTTACAGTACAACTTCTTCAATAGTAGAGATTCTTTAATTGTCTCTCATGCTTTGTCTCCTCCGCTTCTCCTGCTTTAATAGGGAAAATTGGCCAGTGAGCAGCACATCCGAGAGCTGTGTGGATCCATGATCGATGGTGAGATCTTCTGCACTGTTCTCCATGAGCAGCAGTGACACTTAACCAGTAACTTACAGTAACAGAAACTTAAGCAGTAACTTTTAGGGATGCACCGATACCGATGCTGGTTTCGGTATCGGCACAGATACTTGCTCATTATACTCGTACTTGTACTCGTCAAACACTTGCCGATACCAGGCACGATACTATTACACGAAACAAGGCAAAATCTCGTCACATTCTGTGGACTTGAAAGCAGCATGGGAAAAAAGTGCCACCTCACATTTACTTACATTGAAATCTACATGGAAATGGACAATAAAAATATCACAGGTGGAAAAAAACAAGGCCATGCATTTATTTTCATTGTATGTTGGTGGTAAAAGGTATCGGTATCGGTACTCGGTATCGGCAAGTACACACATTAATGTACTTGTATCGGTTTTGAAAAAATTGTATCGGTGCATCCCTAGTAACTTTAAAACCTCAAGCCTCATCTTATATTCATTTGGGGCTCTGTTTTGTTTTTATACATCTATTCGTTCATCTGATTAATTCAGGGCTCTTGTTTTGTTTTCTCTCTCGCTGATGATCACAGACCAGATTGCTCAGTTGGCAGCCAACCTGAGGAGGCCGCTGGCTCCAGGAGCAGTGGGCCGCCCTGGCCCTCCCGGCCCCGCTGGAAAGCCTGGCGAGCTGGGCTCCGTCGGACACCCAGGAGCCCGTGGAGCCCCAGGATACAGAGGCCTGCCCGGAGAGCTGGGAAACCCCGGTCCCAGAGGTGACTGAAAAAAAAACATGCACACACACACACACAAACAAAGCGAAGCAGACCGAGGGCACTTTCTTTAGGCCACTAGTTTGATTGTTTGATGTTTGCACCAGACAGCTAAATAGTAGCGTACAGGCTGCAGTTTCAGCTTCAGTTTATGTTTGTGGTTGGTCTGGAATGAAGTGGACTGAGGTCTCTGTCTGCTTGATTTAATGCACATCTGAGTTTGATCGACAGTGTCACGCCAACACAAACAGATCGAACAAAGAGCTTTTGGTGCTAATGGACTCTTGTTGTGTACCATTTGCTGTTGGTGTGAAAGTGCAACTAATGCATTGGCTAAAATAATCATTTGAAAGATTTCTATGCTAAAATATAGCTAATAACAATAACAACAAGTTGAGTGTAAAACATTAATGCTGTTATGTTTTGCTGAGCGTTTCTTGTTTGTGTGCGCCAGGTTTCATATTAACTGTTTGTGATCTGTGTGATATTTTACAGGTGATGTTGGAGAGCAGGGAGACAAGGGAACCGTTGGCAAGGCCATCGATGGCCCACCTGGTGACCAGGGAGATCCAGGTACGTGCAGTCAGAGATGTCAAAAGTAAAAGTGAAAAAAAGAACAAGGCAACTTATCTGAGTAAACAGTAGACCTGTGTACGTGTCTTACGATCAGCTACGGTAATTCTGTGCTGGGTGGATCAAATTAGTGTTCTTTTTAGATTTGTAGTGTTTTTGCAGTGACAGCCCATGTATCTCATTAGGTACCATGGGCTAACGGGTGTTAATTCATGGTGTAAGTACACTCGCACAACAACTGTAATATCAATATCAACAAATGTAATATTATGTGCTATTGTTGTACTTACACCATGAATTTACTTTGACTTTTGACACCTCTGCATACAGTATGATTGTGTCTTTACATCTGCACAGAATGCTGCATTTGTACAGTACATTCACACTAATTGGGTTTCTGATCATATGGTTAATGCATACGTTCAGCAGCGAAACCCTCACTTGGCCACACATAAAATGTTCCCATACTTCATAGTGGTGGGTTTTAAATGGGGGCCCACATGTGCGTACAGCAACGGATGATCAAGTCAAACAGAAACGTAACTATTGATTGTACAGTGCAAGAGGTTTACCTTATTAATGTTACCGTTTTAAATGCGTCATCCCTGTGCCTTGGTTTTCAGGTCTGCCTGGAGTGCATGGCATTGTGAAGGACGGCCGGGACGGAGCCCCGGGAGACGCCGGAGAGCCAGGAGAGGCTGGCAGAACGGGCCGCACCGGGCACCAGGGCCCACCTGGAATCTGTGACACGTCCGCCTGCCACGGGGCCTCAGTAGCCGGGAAGACCCACAATCCCAAGAACCATTAGACAGTCACCCTCCGACCTCATCTCACCTCACACCACCCTCATCCCTTATCCCTCTCCTGACACCCCCCCAAACCCCACTGATACCCCTCCCCATCCCAAGCCTGGAGATCCCCCCACCTAGGGAGAGGAGACAGCTGAGTGAGCCAAGTTCAAGAAGAAAAGACAGAGGTCACTTGGATTTTTCTTAAAAGCCAAATAGGGACAATAACAAAATGTTTTTTAATGTATTTTATAAGAGGGAAAAGATCATGGAAGTAAACCAGAAAAAAAACATGGAAGTTGGAAAGAACAGGCCTGGAAAAGTGAGACTTGAAATGGAGCATCATCCATCCCAGAAGAGGACTAAGGAGCAAGTCCTTTTTTTGTTTGTTTGTTTTTGTTTTGTTTTAAAAATCTTAACAGGAGCGATACTCCATCAACCACGCTCCGAATGCCAGCACAGGTGTACTTCACACAAGAGAAAAAGACGGCGCAACCAAAAGGAGAAGAATGAAGTGGTTACCAACCATTCCAAACCCAACATCTTGTATATGTATGTGTTCAAAAAAAGAGAAAAAGACAAAACCTGAAAAAAAAATGTCATTTGTTCCGTACATTGTATTATGCCTTCTGAAGTCTCTCTGAAGCGCTCTTTAGTTTTATTGCAGTGACTTTTGGCGGGTTTACTTTTCACCAAGGTGCTACGACAGTAAATACACACTTCAAAGGTTTTGTTTTTTAACGCACTTCCACCAGAAGTTTTACCTCAGAGTATGGGCCAACACACATGCAAACTGATTAAGCACAAGTGAAAATGAGCAACACTTACATACGCCAAGGAGCCCTGCTTTGTGTGCAAACATGAAGAAATGATTGTTCAGATATTTTGTATATTACTGCACCCACCCTTTTTACGTTTCATCAAGTTAGCTTAGTTTTGTAATACGACAAAAAATGTTGTTCTGTGTTTTGTTTTTTCTTTGAAACATGTTTGAACAAATCCCCTTGAAAAAAAGGTTCCTAAATAAAACAAGGAAGTGTCTTTACAGATGCTTCAGAATCTGTAAGTACTGTAAGTCACTATCGAATTGTGGGCTTTTTCACTTTTTCGGCAAATTTCACCATCTCCACTATGTACTGGTGCTGTAACTATTAAATATACATGATTTTAAATACTATTTATTATTTGTGGGTGACTTGTATGTACAGTAAGACGCTATAGCACCATGTTGTAAGAAATATTGAATAAAGCCACTTTTCAGTAAAACAGTCATCTCACGTAATCACGTCTATGAGCTGAACTGTACCCCAACAACAGCAATACTCAAGTCTGCCTCACAAATGAGAGGAATTTTATTTGTTTTTCAGTTGTGAACTCAGAAGTACAAATAAACGTATGTATGTATGAAACATTAAGAAATAAAACAATCTGGAACAACTGCTTAAATAGAAAAGAGTTTCACCATGTGGTTATAAATAAAAACACATCATTGCAAACTTTTTACAGACCGCAGAGGTGTGTCAACAGAATATGTGCACTCCCACTGGGAAAATATTATACTAAATTCTATAAATACATTTTCTCTGTGGGTATATAAATAAAGACAAAAGTATGATTACAATAACAATGCTGGTATCAACAATTGCATCAGTCTGTTTATAAAAGCTCCTCTATCGCTACTGGTACAAAATGAGAATTTATATGGAGAAGTACTGCCCCCTATCGCTGCTCCTAAGGAATGTTATCCTCTTCCATCACGACTTACAGTCAGGTAGGTAAACCCTATGGACAACTCACAATCATGTACAGACTTTAAAAACAGCTGTCCCCTTAAAGAACTTGATCCACAGTCCATTGTTTTGCATACAATAAGAACACAGATATATTATTTTAAATAATAGTCACCAAATGAAACCACAAACAATTTCACAGTTCCCCCTTTTGCTCCTCCACAAGAAAAAGTCGAGACTTGATATACACGAAAAGTTTAAATGATAATGGTGACAAGACACAAGTATAGATTTTGGGGAACACAAATAAATTAAGATCGTACAAGAATAGATTGTGGTGGGTTAAGACAAGTCTAGATGTATGCGGTGTCCAGTCACTGATGTAAGGATGTGCTTTGCTGTTGTGCCTCCATCTCTGCCTGTTGAGTGTGGTGGGCTGTAGTTGTGGCACTAGCGCTGGGTTTAATCCGCATTCCAGTCTTGCCACAGAAGGTGCTTTGAAAGTCCTGGGAGACAGGCAGGGGGATGAGGATGAAAAGCTTTGACATGTCTGTCTACTGAAGATAACCTATTTTTCACAATGCATTTGCTTACTTGATTCTGTATTTCAGAATGTTTTAGTGCAGAATCTAATGCTTTTGTTCACTATCAAAGTGCCCACCTTTCCATCGGTGGAACGCTTTAACTGCTTAAAAGTACTACACTTAACAACAATATTAGAATTATTATTTTTTTTTAAGTAGTTTTTTGGGGCCCTTCAGTCTCCATTGGTTTCCGCGAGACAGGACAGCAGAGGAGAGACAGGAAGTGAGCTGGGAGAGAGAGATGGGGAAGGACCGGCAAAGGACCCGGACCGGGAATCGAACCCGGGTCGGCCGAGTGGTAAACGTGTGCCCTACCATATCACCCACGGTAGGGCCAATATTAATCTTTAATAATGCATTATAACTAGGTCATTGCCATTCTGATAATAGCCAATGTATAACGTCTAGTCCTCACACAGCACACTGCCAGGCAGAGAATCGTCCTGGGGGCATGGTCACCAATACATCCATGAGATACTCAGCAGGGCTAGCTCTGCGTCGTCAAGCGAGATATCGCCTCCATTCAAAGTCAATGAGAGCAGAGCGGAATTAAGCTGTGAGGGGAAAGGCCGTAACAGGGGCCACGTCTTAATATATTAATTTTCAATTATAAAAAATCCCACAACATGAAAGGGGTACGGTCATGAAACTGTTATAACTAGTTCACTCTGCCATAATGTCTAGTAATACCTGTTTGATTGAATCGCCGTAGACCTCCCTGATGTACTTGAGGAAGGCTGTGGTCCACTGCAGCGTGGTGGCCTTGTCCGTCTCCGAAGAGCAGAACGGCACCAGCAGATTCAACTCATCACAGCACACACGGATCCTCCTCCTGTCAGACACACAAAACAACATCCACCGATTTTACACATTTGCAAAGATGCACTGTTCACATCTCCACTTTCAAGACTTCTAACTGTAAAGGACACTTTTGAATCAGCTTTGAAAGCAGAGAAGTCTCAGTAGATTGAATGTGATACAACTCTTCATCCTGCTTGCAATCATATCCATATATTTTTTTATTCAGGGTTCCCACACCTTTTTCATGAACAAATTTAAGCACCTTCAAGCACCAAATTTTCAATTTTCCAGCACCTTTAAATAGGTTGCGGGAAGGGTGTGTGGGGGTCCTCCCCCAGAAAAAATGTGTTTTTAAGATGCAATTTCCTGCATTCTAATCAATTTTATGGCGTCCAATGGCAAAACCCATCTGACATCTCACTTCCTCAAGTTTTTGATGTACCTGAACAATTTATTTCTATTATTTGGCTTACTGATTTTGACTTGACACACATTTCAAGCACTTCACCAAACATTTTCACAACCTTGAAAACACTTCACATTTTCACAACACATTTTCAAGGAATTCAAGCACCAGTGGGAACCCTTTTTATTACATTGAGGTAATAACAAAATGTATCACACCTCTTAATTAGATGTTTAAGAAAGATGTTTGCCACTACTGCCATGGCACTATGCCTCTTTGTACCTGCGGTCACGTTCCTTGCTGTTGTGGCGCTCTCTGCGCTGAGTGCTCTCCATGGGAGGGCCCATCCTCCTGCCAGGCTTGCCCGCAACCACCACACGCGGGTCTGCAGCTTGTGGCACCATGCCTGGGACATTGACACGGGCACCACGGGTCCTCGCCCGCTTCAGAGTGTACGTCTTCCCGATAGCACCTGAACAGATGACAAAAAATACAAAGTAATGGAAAAGATGAGGATAGGTTTGTTTGTTTGTGCTTTGAGAGGATGTGCAGTGTAAAACATTACTATGTCATATGCCAATGGGAATGTGCAGGTGCGAATTCAGAGACGTACTTTCAGGCTTGGCACACACTTGGGGCTCTGGGGCGTCTGGGTGAGCAAAGCAAGGGGGGTTGACAGCGGCGTCAGTCCCTCTGCAGCTGAAGGGGAGGTTCTTGGGGATGATCAGCTCTGACGGCTTAGTACCTTCATGGATGTGTGGCATCCCTCCGAAAATCTGTCCATTGGGTAATAATTGCCACATTTAAAAGGTTAAAAAAAAAAAACATCCAACAGTAATACATTTAACAAGCATTACTATGTTATTATATTATTTTCTAATTATTATTGCTAATTATTAACTAATTATTATTAGTTTCAGCCTTTCTTTCACCTGATGACCACGAGTGGTGCCAATGGGGTTGAAGAAATTCCCTCCATATGGATAGGGGCTTTCAATGTTGGAGTTGCGTTCGGGCTTGATCCACTTGTCTGTCTGTGAGTGTGTGGCTATCCCAGTGGCTTCGGTGGAATGCTGCAGGATTGTCAGTAGCCTTGAAAGACAGAATGGAAAATAATGGCTTTAGATATTATAAAATACATTTGTATACACCAACCATTACAAACATTGGAAAAACATTGGAAATTTGGAACAAGTTGTCAGTCAACTTCAATCAATCAACAGCGAGAAGAATCTCTTTTTGTGTCATGCATATGTTGTTTTTAAATGTATTAAATCACAGCATGCAAGTGGTTAGGAAAATGTAATGCCAAGTAATGGCACTTACGTGTTAAGAGCTGCTGACTGAGAGTCCTGCTGCCTGGACACGTCACAGGGGCTGCAGTTGAATCTTTTCTCCAAGCGAACCCGTGCGGGGGGATTAGGTCTGGTTTCCAAGGGCACAGGGACGCTTCTGTTCTCACAGGTCTCAACACGCTCCTTGGACGCCTCTATGGCACATTTGACCTTGGCCAGGACGGAGCCGGGGACCTCTCCGCAGGTGGTTGGTGTCCTCTCCCCAGTGTTGACATCCTCATTGGGATCACTGACCAAAACCATCTTGATCTCCTGGATGTCCATGGGTCCTTCTTGCGGCGCACCCGAAATGGAAAACTGCACATCACAAGAGGATGACTGTGTATCGGCCTGGCCTGCAGGTGAGCTGGAGGGTTGTGACGTGTTAGATGTGTATTCAGCATCACCAGGCTGTCGGTTGGATCCCCTGCTCTCACTAGTGTACATGGCTGAATTTGTCCTGGTATCTGAAGGTGCCTCCTGCTCAGCAGCTTGGGCTTCTATGTGAGACTGAATGATGTGCTGCAGGTGTGTGTACTCCACTTCTGTCATTTCTAACAGGCTGAATTCAGAAACCTGGCCTTGCTCGCTGGAAACACAGTCGTTTTGGCTGACGATCACGCTGACTGGATCAGAAGTGTACTGGCCACTTGGTGACACATGAACTGCTTTACAAGCAAGAGATGAGGTCATTCTGTAGACAAAAAGGAGAATGCACAACAAACAATAAACTTCACGGATACATCTAACATAATACATAGTTCAAAACGGACAAAAAAGTGGCAATCACCATTTGAGACACAGACATGGAGAAGATTAATTGAGCCAGCTGTTAACTGTCACTGACCAAGGGCAGTTGTCAGAGGGACAGGATGGGCTACTACATCTTAAGAGTCAAAGACGACGTCAAATGTAAAGGTAAAGATCTGCCCCGAACTTCATCAAAAGAAAACCTTTATGTCCAGTGGTTTAACGTTTTTGTTACCTCCCACTCACTGTCTACATACTAATACAATATTTGTTTCTGACACAATTTAATTAAATGTCAGCCATAATCATAGCTGCTACCACCAGCTGTGTTTTCACAGCTGTGTTTTCGTTCGTATATTTTGAGACTGGAGTTGGGCTTGGATATTAATGGATGTGTGTGTTTATAAACATACATATTATATCCGAGTCTCAATCGTCCATAGACAGCTGAATGCGAATGTGTGAGCGGGAATAAAGTTATGACAACACCACTGTGGAAAAAAAAAAATGGCAGCGGAAACTTGAAGCCTGTCACAACTGGAAGAAGACCGGGTGACTTACCGCTCATTCTGAGATCTTCTGACTGCTTAATCAGTTTACAACGTATACAAATTGAAGATTCTCTCACCCTGACCCAATCCCCAGATAATATTAACAGACAGGGTTTATTTAACGCTCCATTGAGGGGCTCCGCTGCTAAAACGCCCTCAAGATTAGCAAACATACACGAGCACTTTAGTTGGAACTTTGTCACCAGAATTTCCAGAGTTCTTGTTTGTTAGATGACATGATACCAATCTTCATTATATTCCTTTCCGATGACAACTGGTCCTTCAAATGTCAAGAATACTTCGAAGATCAATTCATGTAGCGATTAATAATTCACAGATGCAGGATGACGTTTATAAAGCTAGCAAATGTTAGCAAATAACATGGCAACCGCCAGTATCTTAGCTGAGATTTTTGATAATGGCATAATTGACCAGATTGGCATGAAGGTTTACACCTGCTGAATAAACAACCAAGAAATGTACACTCAAGATTCTCACCTGGCTGGCACACTTTGGTTTTTTTTGTGCAAATCAAGTAGGAAAGGAAAGGATCTAGTCAGCCACTTTCCGTGGAAGAAGTTCAACCTCCTCAACTCAACTGCCACTTCACAAGGAGGCGGCAAATTTGTGATTATGGCGTGATGACGTCATGTATAGTTCGAGTCAGAGCTAGCACAGCTGGTTGTGTTTCACACATCTGCAGATGTTCTACATTTATGGATGTATAGTTGTTATTTGTATGTTTGATTCACATTGCATTGGTAATTTTGCAATCTTCTTTCAATAATAATAATTTAAAAAAGCACAGCCGGTGTACAACCATAACCTTAGTGGCCGTAGATACAAAGTTACTCCCCTTCTAATTGTTACACATACCATCTCTGGTAGATAGCCCTGGTTCGAGGGCCCTATAGTCTGCTGGCTGACATTTGGAGGAAAACTGACTACAGTTGACTGCAGTGCAGACAGATTTACTTTCGCATTTTGCACACACTATGAAGACACCAGGAGGAAAGGCGTAATCCATCCTTAATATGCCTAGGCCTACTAATGCCCAAGACATCATTTCAAAGATGTTTTAATGTTACGCAATTACTGATTAACTAAAACAATGTTTTGCAATGGGTGGTAGACAGGTCAGCCATTGTTAAAGGTGCACTGTCTAATATTTTCAGTAGCCTATTTCCAGAACTCATGTTGCCCTTTCACATACCTTTTTCATGAAAGTTTTTTTTTCCGCATCGCATTCTTAATATTCATTATTAGCATACTGGGGAAATTGCACTTTCCATATATTCATACTTTAAAAGGGACACTGTGCATGAAATGGTCAAAAAAGGTACTTCAACTATGCTGCTCATTGACACTGGGCTGCCTATTAATTTGATCTTTACATGCAAGTTTACTAAGTAACAAACAAATTCTTTCTGTGGTCCAAGTACAGTCATTTTTGCAGCTAAAAATAGCTATTTTTGGAAATTCAAAATGGCGAACCATGGAGAAGATCCCCCTTTTCATGTATGAAAAGTGCAATTTTTCCAGTCATAGTGAATACTTAGAGTTTGATAGTGGTGGCAAGTATTCATGAAAAATGTAACATTAGTAAATGGGCAGCATGAATTCTGGAAATAAACAACTAAAAATCTCACACAGTGTCCCTTTAATTTTCAGAAATAGACATTTTTAACAGCAAAACTTACTGTACTTTGGTCATACTCATATGCCTAGTTTTTCACTCTGTAAATATTCATGAAAAATGTCAAATCAAATTTGGCCACCATCCTTTACAGTGCACCTTTAGTAAGAAATGAAACATCTTAAAGTCTAGGAAGCTACATTACAGCAATGCATTTAGTTTCAATTAATTCTACCATGTGTTAAAAGTAAACACAGAAGTATAACTGTATAAGCCTCTACATCTGCTATGCAGGCATACACCTAAGAGATTGATTCAAAATCCTACCCTATATTATAACAATATAACATGAATTACCTGTAACACATCAATCACAATAGCAAAACATATACATAATATAGTTTTATTTACCCTTCAGTGATTTTTTTTTAAAGGTGGATAAAAAAGACTGTCAAAGGTTACATCAGAAACGCTATTGTTTTATTTCCTCATCACCGAGGACACAACTGAAGACTCAAGTTTAAAGTCAAACACAGTTAACGCTGTGACTCCTCACTAAAAACATGTATCAATCAGTTCTAACAAAACACACATGAAAAAAAATAACATTTAACCAAATTAAACCATTATGGTTCATAACGCTCCTCTAAGAAACTCAAAATAAAACATCAACAGCTTCTTGTAATTTGTAGTTTAAAATTTTGACATTGTACAGAAAGAAGTTAACAACAGATGTAAATGACAGATGTGTGCATTACATAATGGCATTCTGTATGCAATAGCCAGATGTAATTTCCGTGCACAATTATTTGGTATTGTAAATGTCCTCAAATGCAGTTATTACAGTACTGGGAGCTGTCAACACAGTATCAAACTTTACAGAACAAAATGTTATGAAATATGTACATAATGCATTCACTTGCATTAACTGATAGGCTAAATCAAATAGCACTAAATCAAATAAATCAAGTGTTCTAACTTTGTGTCTCCCATGATTTATTCTTTTTAATACATCTTTCTCCAAGATCTTTCCCCTTTGCTTTATCTGCCCCTGCGTCCTCTACCAAAGCCCCTAAATCCTCCACCCATTGGCCTCCTGCCCCTTGACCTTCCACGAAAACCACGGTTACTGCCCTCTGGGCCACTGCATTGAACATCTCCATCAGGGTCTCCGTTTCCCATTCTTGGTCTTTTTGCATCTCTTGGGTCAAAACCTGGATCCCGTCCATGTTGTGGCCCCCTTGTTTCACCCTCACTCTGTCCACTGTCTCCTCCACTACTTTGGCCACCACCTCTCCCTCTCGAGTGACCCCTTTTCCAGCCCTGCTCCCTGGGGCACGGCCTCCCTCTACCTCTGGGGAAGCCACCATCAGACATCCGCCCTTCCTCTCCCTGCTCTCTGGGAAATTCCTGTGGGAGAAGAGGTAAAGGCTCCTCATTTTTTCTCTGATTTGGTGGGCAACCTTCCTCAAGCTGGCCTTCATTCATTCTGACTCTACCTGGACCAAAATTGGCTTTTTCAACACTGCCCCTTCTTTGCCCAGGTGAGTTCTGTAGGGGCCGAGGCTGTAGTTGGTTTGGATGAGGTTGCGGCAACAATGGCTTAAAGCCAAAAGGACCCCCTGGGGGAGTAGGCAGCAGACCCGCAGTGTGGCGCCGTGGTGTCCGCGGTGAATCCGGCACAGTATCTCGTTTGTTAACACTCACGCTTGTCTGGTCTTTGCTTTCTGCAGACTGACCTGGTGCATTACCGCTGCTGCTAGATGGAGGACTTAATTGTTTTGAAGGCTGTTGTTGGCGCTGGGTTGAGACTGATGTTGGTAAATCATCTTTGCATTCTGCAACCTGCCCTGGACCATGACCTCCTTTGTTTGGCAGACCAACAAGTGGAGAGTTATGTTCTTTTATAGCTTGTCCATGCTGATGTGAGACTGATGTCTGAACATCGTCTTTGTGTTCTGCCAATTGTCCTGGGCCATGACCTCCCTTGCTACGCTGAGGGCTTTGTTCTATTAAAGAATCTTTGCGCTGAGGTGAGACTGTCTTCGGGAGATTATCTTTGCGATCTGCAACCGCTCCTGGAGCATGACTTTCCTTGTTATGCTGATCAACACGTGAAGGGCTTTGGTCTTTTGCAGCTTGCTGGTGTTGAGGTGATGCTGATGTTGGAAAAGGATGCAAGGGAGCTCTTGTATTCATGGGCATATCTGGGGCATCAGGAATGGAGCCTCTCCGGTTTTCCACCATCTGCCTGCCTCTGAAACCCTCCTTGGGACCTGGTCGGCAGATATCAGGCCCTCTCCTGTCCTCTGCAGGACTACCTCCCCTCGGTTCATCAAATCTGTTTGAATGATGGAAATGTGGTCTCTGCATGCCCCTTTCGAAATCTCTATCCTGTACTTCAGAGTGCCCTGTATGGGAGCCACGACTAGAAAAGCCACCTCGATTACCCCTGTGTGCGTGTAGGGGAGCAGGTTCACCATAGTTATTCTCAGAGTCGTGTGAGCCAGGCCCAAGCATTCCAGGGCGAGTACTTCCATCAAACAGCTTGTGATGAGGCCCTTGTGGTCCAGAACGCGGAGGAGATCGTCTTGGTCCTGCATTTTCAAAAGTTTGTTCTCTTGGATGTTGCTCAAAAGCTCCTCTAGGTCCTGGTTGATGGATCGGCCCACGAGGAGACTCTTGCTGGTTTGAGTGAAATGGTGTTTCGAAACGAGGTGGACAGTCATGGTCACGGAACTCTCTTGGAGGGGGACCACCTCGATTTATATTTTCATTATTATTCTGTGAATCATGTGAACCAGCTCGAAGCATTCTGGGATGGCAGTCTCCATCGAATGGCCTGTGACGAGGACCTTGTGGTCCAAAAGGACCTCCACGCCCTCGTGGCCCAGACCGTGGAGGAGATCCTGTGCAGCCTGTGTTTTCGAAAGTTTCTCCGTGATGTTGCTCAAAAGGACCTCTAGGTCCCGGTCGATGGTTTTGGTCACATAAGTCTGCTGGAGGGGGGGCTCTTGAGTTTGTGTTTTCAGGATTATTCTGTGAATCATGCGAACCACCTCTATGCATTCTGGGGTGACAGCCTCCATCAAATGGCCTGTGACGAGGACCTTGTGGTGCAAAAGGACCTCCACGCCCTCGTGGCCCAGACCGTGGAGGAGATCCTGTGCGGCCTGTGTTTTCGAAAGGTTCTCCGGGATGTTGCTCAAAGGGACCTCTAAGTCCCGGTCGATGCATTGGTGCATGCTGGTTTGAGTTAAATGTTGTTTCAAAGTGTGGTGGACAGTCAAAATCACGACACTCTCCTGAAGGGGGGCCTCTTGGATTATCGTTTTCAAAATTATTCTGGGAATCATGTGAACCACCCCTGCGCATTCTGGGGTGACAGCCTCCATCAAATGGCCTGTGACGAGGACCTTGTGGTCCAAAAGGACCTCCACGCCCTCGTGGCCCAGACCGTGGAGGAGATCCTGTGCGGCCGGTTTTTTCAAAAGGTTCTCCAGGATGTTGCTCAAAGGGACCTCTAGGGCCTTGTTGATGCATTGGTTGATGCTGATTTGAATGAAATGGTGTTTCAAAGTGTGGTGGACAATCATTATTGTGGAAGTCTTCTTGAGGAGGGCCTCTTGGTATTGTGTTTTCAGAAATATTCTGGGAATCATGAGAACCGGCTCTACGCATTCTGGGATGACAGCCTCCATCAAATGGCCTGTGACGAGGACCTTGTGGTCCAAAAGGACCTCCACGCCCTCGTTGACGCATTGGCTCATGAGGGGAGTCCTGCTGGTTTGAGTGAAATGGTGGTTCGAAATGTGGTGGAAAGTCACAGTCATTGAAAGTTCCTTGGGGGGGGCCTCTTGGTTTTGCGTTTTCAGGATTACTAGGTGAATCATGTGAACCGGCTCGAAGCATTCTGGGCTGACAGTCTCCATCAAATGGCTTCTGATGAGGACCTTGTGATCCAAATCTTGGAGGCGATCGTCTGGGTCCTATGTTTTCAAAAGATTCCCCAGGGTGCTGCTCAAAAGGACCTCTAGGTCCTGGTCCTTGTGGACGACCTCTTGGGTTTGTGTTTTCAGGATGATTCTGTGAATCATGTGGACCATCTCTACGTAATCCGGGATGACAGTCTCCTGGATGCTGCTCAAAAGGACCTCTAGGGCCTGGTCGACGTATTGGCTGGTGAGGGGATTCATCCTGGTTTGAGTGAAATGCGGGTTCGAAGTGTGGGGGACAGTCATTGTCGTGACCATGGAACTCTCCTTGTGGACGGCCTCTTGGGTTAGAGTTTTCAGGATTACTCTGTGAATCATGTGAACCATCTCTACGTAATCCGGGATGACAGTCTCCAGGATGCTGCTCAAAAGGACCTCTAGGTCCTGGACGACGCATTGGCTGGTGAGAGGATTCATCCTGGCTTGAGTGAAATGGGGGTTCGAAGTGTGGAGGACGGTCATTATCATGACCATGGAACTCTCCTTGTGGACGGCCTCTTGGGTTTGTGTTTTCAGGATTATTATGTGAAACATGTGAACCATCTGTATGCATTCTGTGGTGGTCACTATCAAACGGTCTGTGATGAGGACCTTGTGGACCAAATCTTGAAGGAGATCGCCTGGAGCCTGTGTTTTCAAAAGCCTGCCGTCCAGGATGCTGTAAAAAAGGACCTCTAGGTCCTGGTTGACCCATTGGCTCGTGAGGGGAGTCATGCTGATTTAAGTGAAATGGTGTTTCGAAGTGTGGTGGACGGTCACAGTCATAGTCATGGAACTCTCCTTGAGGAGGGCCTCTTGGGTTTCTGTTTTCAGGATTATT
The DNA here is from genome assembly GCF_034702125.1 of Engraulis encrasicolus. Lineage (NCBI taxonomy): Eukaryota > Metazoa > Chordata > Actinopteri > Clupeiformes > Engraulidae > Engraulis > Engraulis encrasicolus. The sequence goes on along the minus strand of NC_085866.1, from coordinate 45,202,933 downwards.
TTGTGAATCATGTGAACCTGCTCTACGCATTCTGGGGTGACAGTCTCCATCAAATGGCCTGTGATGAGGACCTTGTGGCCCAAATCGTGGAGGAGATCGCCTGGGGTCTGTATGTTCAAAAGGATTTCCAGGATGTTGCTGAAAAGGACCTCTACGTCCTTTTTCATGCATTGGTTCGTGAGGGGAGTCACGCTGGTTTGATTGGAGTGGTGTTTCACATGGTGGCCCATCATGGTCATGAAACTCTCGTAGAAGGGAGTCTCGTCGTTTTGTGTCTTCAGGATTATTCTGAGAATCATGTGAACCAGCTCTAGGCATTCTAAGGTGACGGCTGCCGTCAAATTGATTTTGATGAGGACCGTGTGGTCCTGATCTTGAAGGAGATCGTCTGGGGCCTGTGTTTTCAAAAGGCTGCCTGGGATGTTGTTCAATTGGCCCCTTAAGTAATGCTTGATGCATCGGTGTGTCAGGGACATTTTGCTGGAGTGCTGCTGGTGCACCAGCATGGTCACGGAACTCTCCTAAAAGGGAGTCTCTTGGTTTTGTGTCTTCAAGATGATTCTGAGAATCATGTGAACCAGCTCTACGTAACCTGGGGTGACCACCTCCATCAAATGGACGGTCTTGAGACCCATGTGGTCCAGTTTGAAGAGATCGTCTTGGACCTGTGTTTTGAAATGGTTCCCTGGGGTGTTGTTCAAATGGACCTCTAAGTCCTGTTTGAGGTATTGGTGTGTCAGGGGCATTTTTCTGCTTTGAGTTGAGTGGTGTTTCTAAGCGTGGTGGACCAGCATGGTCACGGTACTCTCCTAGAATGGAGTCTCTTGGTTTTTTGTCTTCAGGATTATTCTGAGAGTCATGTGACCCAGCTCTGGGCATTCTGGGGTGATGACTACGATCAAATTGATTTGGATGAGGACCTTGTGGAGATTGAGACCTTGAAGGAGATTGTCTGGGGGCTGTATTTTCAAAAGGCTGTCCAGGGCGTTGTTCAAGTAGACCTCTAGGCCCTGCTTGACGCCTTCGCTCATGAGGGGAGTCATGACGGTCAGAGTTGCGGCCATCTCCTGGAGAGGACCCTCTAGGTTTTTTGTTTTCTGGGATATTCTGGGAATCAAGTGAACAAGCTCTATGCATTCTGGGGTGACGGCTATCATCTAAAGGCCTGTGATGAGGCCTATATGGCCCAGATTGCTGAGGAGATTCTCTGGGGGTTGTACTTTGAAATGGTTCTCCAGGATATGGCTCAAATGATCCCCTTGGTCCTTGTTGATGCATTAGTGTGTCAGGGGAGTCATACTGATTTGAGTCAAGAGGTGTTTCTAAGCGTGTTGGACTGTCATGGTCACAGAACTGTCCTGGAGAGGAACCTATTGGCTTTGTGGATTGACCTTGATCTTTTAATTGGTCATCTGAGGCAGATTTCTCCCTTTCACGGCGACGAGAAAAAGGGTCCCGTGCACTCTCTAATCGGGCTCGACTTTCTCTCAAACTTTGCAATCTATGGTGCCGCCTTCTGCCATGTTTTCCTAATAAAGTTCTCTGATGACTGTGTTCAAACCGCTCTCTGTGAGGACGCTTTTCATTGTCTGAATGGGGTTGCATGTGCCTACCCTCATGTCTATCATCTTCACTCCGTCTTTTCCTTGATGACACATCCAGAGTATCTCTGTGAGATGTTCGGCGATGTTCATGGCGAGACCTGTGACGTGAATGACGAGAAGCATCAGCGCTTCGGTCTCGTGAAGAGGGCCTGTCAGTGTCTGATTTGGAACTTCTTGATCTTCTATGTGTATCTGACTTTCTGCGCTCTCTACCACGACTTCTACCGTCCTTCACTTTTTCACGTGTTTTCTCAGGTGATACCTTTTTTGTGTTTATTTGCTCATTGCTTGTTTTCTCATCTTCATCATGTGCTAATGACCCTTCTTCAGATGTTTCTTTCTCAGCGATTGTTTGGGACTTCTCTGACAACTCTGACTTTGCCAACTCTAAATTTGCCGATTCTGCCATTGCCAATTCTGACGTTGCCGTTTCTGAAGGTGTGTTTTTGCTGTCATGCTCTGTATCCTGTTGGCTTGTATCTCTCCTTTGCCTCGGATCCCTACTCTGATTAATACTCAGAATGTCATCATTACTAGCAGCATTGGCATCTGTACTCTGCTTTTCTACAAGTTGTAACAAATCACACTGTGACAGATAAGAAGTTCTTGGCGGTGAAAGTAAAGCATCTGAGACAGAAAAGTGAGCCATGGATATGCCTGCAGCTTCTCTTTGCCGAGACAGAGCCTCCTCCTGTTGCTCCAGTTGACGTTTCTGTTCCTCAATCTGCTTGTTCAACTCTAGCAGCATTTTTTGTTGATCTGTGAGCACTACCGTGCCACTGGCTCCACCTGATACACCCACAAGATCAGCCTGCATTTCTTCAAAGAAAGTACTGTCCTCTGGATCGTAAGCAACTTCCTTCTCTATCCTTTGTTCTTCTACTACAGGTTTATTGTCAGGTGTTGGGTCTGGGCTCAGAGGGCTATCACGAATATAACCCACAGCTGGGTCATACTCCTCAGGGTCATAAGGCCTGTCATCATGATCCTCTGGCTCTGATATCACTGGGGTAGTGCTGGGCTTATTCAACATACCATACTCTACTTCTGGATTATACTCTTCTTCTGGGTCATATGGTCGATCATCATTGTCTTTGCTGATTACACTTTCCTCAACTTGATCAACTTTTGACATGTTCCCGTACTTTTGAACGATCACGTCAACCGCAGAGTTTGCAGGGGGGCCTGGGACTGAGGATTTTTTCTCTGTGGAGGAGCTCTGTTGGTCTATGTCAATTGTGTTGCCAGACGGGACCCCCTTCTTCCCAAACAGTGTGTTCAGAATTGTTTTCAGGGGGGTGTCATCAGGGTTAGCTTTGGGGTCACTGACAGTGTTTGAGCTAGAAGGAGGAGGGGGTGCCTTAATGATTGAAAGAACAGTGTTGGCTAAATCAGCCGGAGATGACACTGAGCCTGAGGAGGAGGAGTCGGGGGATCCTGGTGGGGTCGCGCAGATGGGCATCTCTGGGTCATAAGGCAGCCAGTCACTGGGATTCGCGTGCATGGGTGGGTGCGTGGAAAAGCCACCACCGGGTGCCTCAGAAGTAGTCTGTGTTTTGAATCTCGTTTCATTGGCTTGTTCGGCCTTGGGTTCGGGAGGCTTTGGTTTCTGAAGTATGGCCAAGCCAATCAGCAGGTTCGGGCGATTCCGTTCAAATCCTGTGTTAGAAAACAGAATAAAAATAGAATAAAAATAAAAATAAAAATAGAAGTTAACATTGAAATGCATTGCATGTCAGTCTGAGCCACAACAGTTCTGGTTCATTTATTTCTTGCTGAAATATGGTCAAATAAATTAGTTAAAAAAAACTTGACAAAGCAAAGTAGAGCAAGGATGCAGTTACTGATTTTAAAGGTGTACTGTGTAATAATTTTAGTAGTTTATTTCCAGAATGTACTTTGGTCATACTAATACATATTAGTTTATTATTTTGTAAATATTCATGAAAGGTGAAATTTGGCAACAGACGGCACAGCTTAAATGAGCAGCATAGACTTGTAATACCTAATCTGGCCACCATTTTACACAATGCACCTTTAAAAAATGTAGCTGTAAGTGTTCATGAATTAGATGCGAGTTGAAAATTGAAACTTGATTTTTTTGGGGGGGATATCAGTCAGCATCTTTTCCAAAATTACTGCAGTATACTGTTGCCATCATTACAACAGAAAACTTGAAGCACATTTAATTTAATAGAGCTTTTTGTTCTACATATTTATATATCATAATAATAAGAAAAAACTGTAAGAATTAATACACACACCTGGTCCATCGAGTGGTTGTAGAAGTGAAGGGATGGATTCTTTGGCTCCAAGGGGCATGAGGTAGAAGTCTTTGATGAATTTGCAGCGATCGGATATCACACCAAAACGCCTGCGACTGTTGAAGTATGAAAAAAGGGACACATATGCCACTTCCTCCTCGTCCGTTGCTGGGTGAAAGCGGATCAAACACAGATCCTGAAAAATAACAGAAGAGAGGACAATTAATTGTAACCACTGATGTACTTGTATATACATGGACTGCATTCTTCTGTTGTATTCCATTCAACATTTTTTGCCTTAAATGTCCACGTTCGTTCCTTAGCAATGTTGACAACCAGCGCTGATAGGACGGTGGTTGCGTTTGACGGTCAATCAAAAGAATTCTAAAAGAATTCTAACTATCAAGTCAACTAACAATGCTCATTGGTCATTTAAACAATTTAAATAGCTCTCTGAAATAAAGGGCCAGCAGAAAAACAATATTTGGCTTGTTTGAAATGGACGGCAAGACTGCAAGAATTGGCAAAGAGATGCATTCTCTCAAGTCTTCCATATAGACGGGGAGGAACGGTAGCCTACCATGCACCCCCCCCACAACAAGACGCCACATGACTTTTTTTAATCTTCAAGATGTCCTGAATAAGAATTTGAGTGGTAACAGTCATATAACTCACTCCCACTATGATTTTTCACATCATATTGTATATGACCCCATGCATTCTAGTCCTATGTAGTGGTACACTTCCAAGGCCTCTAGAGCCATGATGCAGTTGGTTATAATAGCTTATGATATACCATATGAAAGCTTGGAGTCTGTAGTATACATATATTATACTGTATTTGGTGTACCTTTTGCATAGCAACAGTTGCTAGGCAAAGCATCTTCCTTAGCAACCAGCATCAGTGATACGGTTCCTCTGCGAGTACATTGTGTTGTGATGTCTGGATCTAGATGGCTTTTCCCAAGTCCCTAATAAGAATTTGAGTGGTAACAGTAATACATTCCTACTGTACATCATATTGTACATGACCCCAGTATGCTCTAGGCCATACGTTTTAGTCCTATGTAGTTGTAAACTGTCAAGGCCTTAACAGCCATTTTGCAGTTGGTTATCATAGCTTGCCATATCTGTAAGCTTGAAGTGTGTAGTTTATGGATATTATAACATATTTTTGGTGTACCATTTGGAAAAACATTTTTGGTTCAGTTATATGATGTGTGAGTTTTTTTTCATTTTTCTGATCCTTTAAATGACTCATCCATACAACCATACACATATATAAAGACCTTACAGGAAAATACATTAACAATTTGTAAAAGTATAATAATAGTTTAATTACTAACTACTGGAAATATTGACAATATAGCGAGCAGTACTGTATGTGTCACTGCCACATCTGTGCAAGTTGGAGCACAACACCACAATAGAAGGAAACAAGTTGAATCATAAACAAAGTTTATTGAACATTTGGGGAAAGGTTTAGTCCAGGGCAGACAGTTCATTCGCTGCTGCTGTCACTGTCTGTGCTTGACCAATCACTTTCAACATCACTCTCACTGTTATCATCACAGTGGACTTCACAGATGTCCTCCAACCTCTGTGGCTGACTCTCACCTTCATACCACAGGGGCTGTAGACCTCTTTATGCCATTAACCACCCATGTCCTTGACCCACGGATGGAATTTTTCCACAGGGCAACCTGAAAATGAACCCTATATGGACATGCTGCGTGAGGCTTTTTCTGCATGGTGGTAGCAAAGCCATGTACACATTTCCAGGAATAGACTTTCCGTGTTTGGTGCAAAGTTTGTCAATGATGTTCAATCGCATGTCATCAACCTTTTCAGCTTTCTTTCCGCCATACAAGGCCCATGTGAATTTTTCACAATCATCAATAAGGGCTTCTGTCACTGTCCAGGTTTCACCAAGTTTGGCAAGGTTGGTAACAAACCGGGGGGCTTTGAACATCTTCGTTAGAGGAAGAAGTTTACCTTTGCCCTGGAATGCACTTGTCGCATCATTCCCAGTGAAGCCATGGAGACCAAGTACAGCTGTGCACTTTTCTTGGCCAAGTTCTGCTGCAGTTTGTCTGCCATTGATCAGTCTGGACTTTCTCTGTATCTTAGTGTCAAGTAGGATGTTGATGCCCATGGTTCCAGCAAAGTGCAGCAAAATGAAGAATAGGTCAGAGTCAGGACTCTTGATCGGTATGTTAGTATAATGCTCATTTGCAGCTGTCTATTGGCTGTCAAGGACAATCCTGGTGTCGGTCTCTTCCTGTGATGACCTGAGTAATGGAATATCAGTCTTTCTTGTTGTCAAACCGTCCCCTGATGTAAGAAGGTATGCACATTTTCCACAGATAAAAATGACTTTGCGGCCTTGCAATTTTGAAGCATACTTATCACCACTCCATTGCTTTAATAGAAGCCTGATAAACTGCACCTTGTTTTCCTCATTCGTTAAAAACTGTTTCCACTCCGTGGTACGTTTTGTTGCTCCACCCCCTGTAATTAACTTCTCTCCACAGCCACAGCGTTTCCTTTCCATTGACTTGATGGATTCGGGTCTGTACTGTATTGGTCTGTGCTGAAAATGGTGTCTCCACATCTAGAGGTAGTTATGCTGTCAAATAGCAATGAGGAAATCTCTGCAAATGTGTCTGGAATGTTCTAAATTTAAAAAAGATGCACAGTAAAATTATACATTACACACAATTATACACATTCCATTACTGTATTACTGTATTAGCTGATAACTCTGATGTATTTTCCAGGGCCATTTACCATCATATTGTAGAAGCAAGCATTTCCATCATATACTGTAAGGGTCTCTGATGGTGGAGGAATGGCAGAATTCGGTAGTGGAACACCAGAACATGGCTGGTGATTGGTTGATTGATTGGGTGGTGGTTGGTGATTGGTTAATTGGTTGAGTGATGGAGTGCTTATAAGGTCTTTATATACCGGTATATGTAAGTCATTTAAAGAATTGAAAAAAAAACCAGAGCTCTCACATCATATAACTGAGCCAAGTATATTTTTTCCAAATGTCATAGGTACACTAAAAATATGATATAATATTCATAAACTACACACTCCAAGCTTACATATGGTATATGGCAAGCTATGATAACCAACTGCAAAATGGCTGTTAAGACTTTGACAGTTTATAACGACATAGGACTAAAACGTATAGCCTAGAGCAGTGGTTCTTAACCTGGGGTGCGGGCACCCCCTGGGGGTGCGCCAGACATTATAGGGGGTGCGCAGAATGTTGTTTGTGTTGAGGTTGTGACCAAAATTCTGCTTGGAAACATTATAATTAGGCCAAAACCTAAACCAAATTGAAACATGTTTTGGTCCCCATTTAAAGTCATTACGGTTTTCATTAATATCTCAGGCAAAAATCATTGTAATACATTACTAAAATCCTTTTTTAGTGCTTGTACACGTTATACATGTTGGGTTGGGGGTGCACGGCTAGTCTTGTGAACAGGTAAGGGGGTGCGCTGAGAGAAAAAGGTTAAGGACCACTGGCCTAGAGCATACTGGGGTCATGTACAATATGATGTACAGTAGGAATGTATTACTGTTACCACTCAAATTCTTATTAGGGACATCTTGGAGGTTCAAAGAAGTCATGTGGCACTTGGGAAAAGCCGTCTGGATCCAGACATCACAACACAATGTAATCGCAGAGGAACCGTATCACTGATGCTGGTAGCTAAGGAAGATGCTTTGCCTAGCAACTGTTGCTATGCAAAAGGTACACCAAATACAGTATAATATATGTATACTACAGACTCCAATCTTTCATATGGTATATCATAAGCTATTATTACCAACTGCATCATGGCTCTAGAGGCCTTGGCAGTGTACCACTACATAGGACTAGAATGCATGGGGTCATATACAATATGATGTGAAAAATCATAGTGGGAGTGAGTTATATGACTGTTACCACTCAAATTCTTATTCAGGACATCCTGAAGATTAAAAAAAGTCATGTGGCGTTTTGTTGTGGGGGGGGTGCATGGTAGGCTACCGTTCCTCCCCGTCTAATAGAGATGAATGGGAATTGGCAGTTTTATTCTCAAGTCAAAGTCAAAGTCAACTTTATTATCCCAAAAGGGAAATTCAAGTGGCCAAGGTGCATATACAAAGGTAGACAGGACTTAAGAACAAAATAAATGCATAAAATGAAATAAATAAAATAAATAAATACACCCCCCTCCCCCATGCCTCTCTAACTCCTCCCAAACAGCTAGGCTGCTACAGTACATCTAGGGGTGTGCAAAATAATCGTCATATCGATGCATCGCGATACTTACTCTCACGATACAATGCATCGATTCATGACAAGGTATCGTGATACTTATTTTCTCAATATACTGCATGGATTCATGACAATTGATTATTTGATAACAATAAAATTAGATTTGCCACGGGTTATTTTGTTCAGTAGAGAATAGGTAATATTTCTGTTGTGATGTAAGCCCTCTCCCAGATGATAGAATGCTTAAATAGAATGAACTGACTTAAGAAAGCTACACAGCAACTGACAAATAAGCTGTATTTTACACATTTACTGAAGTAAATATCGCAATGCATCACAGTAGTACATGAATCGCAATGCATCGTGATAGAATCGCATCGTGGCATGTGTATCGTGATGCGCATCAAATCGTGAACCCTTTGCCAATACCCACCCCTAAGTACATCACACACACACACACACACACACACACACACACACACACACACACACCAGTGTCAAGTCCCGTGCTGGGATCTGTCTTTCATTAACAATTCTGATTGCAGAGGGAACAAATGACTTGCTGAACCTGGCTGGTCTTATTTTCCTTTGCAGCAGTCTCCCCTTACCGCGTTGGCTCAACTGAAATTGACTTGGTTTCCGGGTCTAGTCCCACCCCCCTGCCATTGCTTCACTTCAGATTAGAACGTAGCCTATCCCCTCTATTCTGTATCATTGGTTGCAACTGTATTTATTTAAACTGTATATACAAATACGAAGAACAATGTTAGATCAACTTACTTTAGTGGGAGATGTCTTCACTTTTTCTATATAATCCCACACTGTTTGGGGCAGTATTCTACCCACTATGTGAATGGTGTCTGGTATGTCCTGGCAAAAAATAACATAAAAATAGGTTAAAAAAATAGACTGGCATCATAAAGCAATCAGAATATCTCAGAAACCACAATTGTATCATAAGTTATCCCATTAATACATCAGTTGTTAAGATGAACCATAATCGTTCAGCTGTCATCATATCAGTATGTGCCTTTCCATATGTGGATTTCCTTGTAATCATGCTATTCTGTCTCAGTAGAGGCAAACGCTGAAACGCTGAAAAGAAAAGCAGTGTCGGCTAACCTCTCTCAAGTAGTTGGAGGTTCCAGAGATGAGGTAACCCTTGGTAACAAACTTGGCAACCGTTGGCATGTCCAGAAATCCTTTCCATATAGTTTCCTGCTTCAGCAGAAAGTGACGTGTGTCTTTGTCTGGAGCAGGCTGGGATGATGCCATGCTGTTTTGTGAAAAAAAGCGGAAGAAAAACAAAAACCTTTCAGCAATACATGATACATCATGATAGCATATACCAATGCATATACAGTATTGTAGTATAAACTCCTCGATACAGAGCCCCCATTATAAGTCTAAATCAGTCATAGCAACGGTGTTATGATGTAGTTGACATTTTTCAATAGAAAGAGAACTACTGCACTACAAGCCTACCGACTTCATTTTTTTCAATGAATTAAATGTAAAGGGGTTTTATTTTTCAGATAGGCAGGTTTGTTCAAAGACAATCGTAGAACAAATACCTGCTGGTTGTGCGGGAGCTGGAGTACAATCTGACTGACGATGATGAGGGATTGGATGTTTTGAGGATGGATTTAGGAGGTGGTGGAGGTAAGGGCAGTTGCTTCAGCTGGGGTGGTTTGACCACCTTAGGCTCACTGGTTATGGGTGTCGTGGGTGGTGATGGCGTCACTGGTTGGCGTACACTGGGTGGAAGAATAGGCCGGTACCCCGCAGTACGCGGGTCCTGTCTTGTGATGGACACGATGGACACCTCAGGTATCACGATGGGGGTAAAGTCAGAGACCTTCTCTTCTTCATCCTGAGTGTCCTCGGGCACAGGAGAGGCGGGGGATTCCATAACCGGAGCTTCGACACGAGGTGTGGTGGGAGCAGCCCTTTTCTCGGCAACGCGACCCGTCTTAGATGGACGGTCTTTCAGGATTGACTTGGGAGGAGGCCTCTGCCTCTGAGATGCCTCTGGGTTTATCTGAGGAGTTGTCTCCTTCTGAGAAGTATTCTGTTTTGTCTGCAGAGGTGTCTCCTTCTGAGATGTTTCCCGTGTTGTCTGAGGTCTCTCTTTGTCAGACAATTCGTGTTTTGTCTGCAGAGGACTCTCCTTGTGAGACATCTCCTGTTTTGTCACAGATGGTCTCTCTTTGTGCGATGTGTCCTGTACCGTTTGTGCTGGTGGTCGATACTTGTGAGACGTCTCTTGTTTAACCTGTGGAGGTCTAGTCATCTGAGAAGTCTCCTGTACAGGTCTCCTCATCAGCAATGTCTCCGTTTTTGTCTGCTGGACTGTCTCCTGTTTGCTCTCCGACTCAGATTTCTTCATCCTCTTCAGTTCAGGCTCGTTATCATAATCCTCAGACGATATCTGGCCTATAAAAGACAAATTAAAGCAAGTTATAGTTTTTGAGTTGGTTACATTTGAAATAATATTTCCTTTAACATCATAGCCTAGCCTTGCCATATGTAAACCTCTGGTTAATATACATCTCCCTCCGTATTACATCTAGGATAGATCTTCTGGGAGGATATTACTCATGTCAGCAATTACCAAAAAACAATCAGCGCACATGGGAGGGATGGGGGAGGGGAGTGAACGATGACATGTTATAGTATATAAGCAGATAGCACATCACATTCAAACATTAGCGATTGATTTAAATCAGATGCACATTACAAATTTCAACAGTTCACTCTTTCCACCAGAAATCATTTCCTCGATTGGGCCATTCCAAACCCTCTGCATGAATGAAATTAGTACAAGGGAATGGTAAGACCCAACTTAATATCATGTACGTTTTGACTTGACTGACCTGTACAGATTCTGCACTTCAGATCAAACAGATGGGCTTTGTGCTCTGAGGTGGTATCCTTCAGCATGTTGCTGATGATGTCAACCGCAATACTGGATCGAGCTGGTTGTACTCTGGGCAACTGTTGATTCGGTTTGTTAGGAAGATTTTGCTTCGTCCTAGTATTTTGCTGTAAAGACAATGGCAATAATTATATTACACACAATAACATCAATGGCAATGACAACCATGATAACAATAATACAGAAAATCCTCTGTATGAATACTGAAATTACACTGAATGATAGAATCAAGTGAACATGCGTTAAAAAGAAATCAGTAGGAGAAATGAGAGTGTGACCGAGACAAGGCCATGCTTACAGTAGGCACAGGGGGAGCCGGTGAGCTCTCTGCCTTGGACACCTGAACACCAGATGGTGCCGCCATCTTCTCAGCTGCCCTACGAGGTGGTGGCTCAACTTTTACTTCTTGCTTGACTCTGACCACCTCCGGAATGCTCTAGTAAGTCAGAAGATGAAATGCATTAAAATTATCGGCAAAGGCTGAGGTGGTATAATTCAGCATGCTGTTGATGATGTAAACTGTAATGCTGGAATGAGGAGGCATCCTACATCTGCAAAATATCCTTCATATGACCTACATTTAACAAAGCCCTAGCCCTAACCCAGACCTAAGATCTAGGTGTCCTCCTGTGGCACATTGTAATGGCTTTGTAGGACAGATAGCAGCATAAGATAAAAGTACTGAACACCGGCAGTACTTTAGGCAGTGGTTAGTTCTGCTTATTTAGGAGGACTTTGTTTTGAACTGCATGATACTAAGATTAAACAATGCTATTTACATCAATGGCGATGATAACAACAGATACTGCGATACAATAATAATACAGATCCAGATGACATTGAAATGACACTTTCAATGATAGAGGGAATGGGAAAGATGTGATGAGTTGGACAATTAAAGCGTGCTATGGAAGAGTGATTGACAAGAGGCAACGCTATGCTTACAGTAGGCCCAGAGGACGCTGGTGAGACCTCTGACTTGGACACTTTAACCCCAGATGAAGCTGCCATCTTATCAGCTGCCTTACGAGGGGCTGGTTCTGCCTTCCGCTCTTGTTTGACATTCACCACTTCAGGAATGCTCTGTTAAGCCATAAGAGTAAAGATATTGTAATTTAACGGAAAAGTCATCAATGGCAAAAAAATATATATTTCTTGAAAGAACAATACTTTTCTTCAAAAGTTACACTGATGTTTAGGGAGGGCCTTGATCATAAATCTTGTTATAAAGGTATCGTCTCAGAAATGCTCTGTTCAGACAACATCTTTTCTTCGGATGTTAATTTACCCGAGTAGTTTCACTGATGTTTGGGGATGGCTCTTTTATATCCTGTTTTATGTCCACCACCTCAGAAATTACCTGTTAAGCCAAAAGCAGAAAAGGAAATGTTAAGGTAAACCCATTTCTGGCAATGTCATTTTCATGTAATTGTCTCTAAGTCTGCTACTTTACCTGAGTAGATTCAATGATGTTTGGTGGTGATGATGGTGATGTTGGTGGTTTGCCCTGTAATTCCTCCTGACTTAGTGTGGTTAACTTGGATGCCGAAATCTCTCCGCTCATCACCTGATCAAACAGGAACTAAAAAATGCAAGGGGAATCTTAGCACTTGTTCAATATGTGTTTACAAGTAGATTATCAACTGTATTCTGTCCCCCCCCACCCCCAAATCAGCTGAGGTATAATGGGGACAAAATATTAATTCTTTTCTCTGACATGTCAGAAATAACAGTAGCACTGAACTCACCTTGTTTACAGGGTCTTTCAGGTTGAAGAGGATCAGCCTGTACTTATTCTTGTACCTATTGTCGGTCGATAGGAACATGTTGTATATGGCCTTCTCTATGTTCAGGGCTATGTTCCCAACTTCCTTTTCCGAAAGCGATATGTAATCACTGTCATTTACCCTGATTAAAAAAATGGTGAGAGGGGTGGAATGTAAATAAACAGGTATACATAAATCATGGTTTACTGACTTAGCATAATTAGTACACTATAAGTCATTGTTGTGAGATCAAATGCACGGGTACAGTTTAAAAATAGAACATTGTTAAAAAGTTGTTGTTTTTTTTCACTCATTTCAGGAAATGAAGATCATACATTGTATTCAACACACATAGTGAAACATTTCAACCCTTTATTTCTTGAAATTTGATGATTTGGCTCGCAGATAATGAATACACAAAATACAGTGGTTCAGAAAATGTAAATATAACGGAGGGTCAATAATTAAGGCATTATGAAAGGGCTCACAATACAATACTTCCACCTCCACTCCATCAAATTTCAAGAAATAAAGCCTTGAAAGTGTCATTGTGTGTAATAAATCTACCCAATATGTGCGTTTCAGTTTCTGACACGAGTGCCAACATATTTTCACAACATCCTTATTTTTTTCAGCTGTACCTGCTGAAATACATTCTCGTTGCCATATTAGAACTGAAAAATATCTAGAGTTGTCAATGATGGTACTGAAAGGTAGGAGACATGAGAAATCATGACAGTGTTCATGATACAATGGTAAGCTGATGTCATGCCCCTCCATGGGGCATAGGACCCAAAAACAGTGCATAAAAGTCAATGGGCAGACCTTTTCTGTATTCCCATTTGTTGCTTTTTGGATATTGGGCCCCATGGAGGGGCATGATTTAGACTCCCAAAGTTGGTTGTCTTACCTTTTCCACAGGGTGTCAGTGAGGGAGCGGCGGACGTTCATCCTGATCTGGATGCTGGGCTTGGGCTTTGGGGAGGGCACAGAGGGCTGTGGAGGTACAGGGGACAGAACCGAAGCAGAGACCGCAGAAGCAGGAGGCGACGGGAGGGACGGGGAGGCGGGCATCTGTTCTTGTGGTTGTGGTCGCTTCTCTGATGGTTTGGGGAGTAATGGAAACTCTATGCCACTTGTGATGGGTGCGTCTGAAACTGAGAGTATGGGGGCAGTTGATGTTGCTTGCGAAGCCGGCTGGACTGGAGCTTTCAGAGGCAGCAGATTGAAATCTGTTTGTATGGTCCTGGTTTCTGGTGAGGGTGCAGGTTGTTGTTGAGGAACTGTAGTGACCTCCACAGGTGGCTCTGATTTCCCAGGGTCATCAGTTTTTGTTTCACTGACTACTACAGTCTGTGTTGTTTCTTTATCTGTTAGAAAATAAAAACAAAATGGAGTCCATGGATTGGAGGCAGTGCCAAATATGATATAAAAGGTTGCAGCCAAGGTTAATGAACAACAAATTGTCATTTTCCACAAGACAACACATCACTGCACAGAGACAAAAACAAACACAAAGTGATGGTTAGAGCAGGATTTACTGGCAGTGGGTGTTTGGGCTGGCCTTTTGCCCTCAGATGAAAAACTATGACTGAAAAGCATGAAATATTGTGGTACACTGTTGCATATTTGCCTATCATAATAAATTGGGTCTACATGGTCCTGATGTTAAAGTAACTGAGGTTTGCTCACCGTAGCCTACAGCTGTCCAAAGGCTGGCCTATCATATAAGTCTATTTGTGGAAAAACTGAGTTTGATGTAGAGGCTGTTTTTGACACATTTCATATATCCAACTTCTTTTTGTTATAGAACTTGGCAATACTTCATATACGCAAATATTTTATAATGTCTAAATGGTGTCGGCGAACCTCAGTGTCAACAGCAATTGCTCATTGTTAAATAAATAAAATCATAATGAGGCACTTTTTAATAGCTAATAATTTAACTTAATATTAACTTTGTAATAAGGTATACAGATCAGAACAGCATACAATGTTGCTACTTTTATATTTCCAGCTATTCGATTTTTAATATAATTTTAAATGTGTATAACTACTGTAGCCCAGCCGGTGGGATAATGCTGCAGTGATGTCCTCTGCTTTCACATTACATATTCTCCTTGTGATGAGCAGCATGTGTGTCACAGTACTACAGTTATGGCTGGTGGGGGGGTGGGGAGGATAAACACAGGGTAGCCGACAGGGGGCAAAGGGGTCGGTTGTGCAGGGCCCAAAGAGAAGGGGGGACCAGAATTGTACATATTGGGCTGGGGGCCTTTTCAGATGACTGTCCTGGGCCCCGCTAAAGTTCTCAGCGGCCCTGGATAAACATACACAAGAAAGACCCTCTGAGTAATACTTTTTGAATGAGAAGTGAAATCCTGGTTGCATCCCTGCAGCCAGACCTGTGCTTTTCAGGAAAGGAGAAGTGAACAAATACAAGCACAGAAGCTATGTATTTAAGAAGGCAAGGTCCAGCCGACAGAGAGGTGCAGGTCTGAGGGTTTGAGAAGCAGAAAATTGGTTTGTGATGCGAACCGAAAAATCCTTGTTTTTTTCTCTGCGGAAAAGTTCTGAGCTTGGTATGAACACGGGTGGTTCGTAGGTAAGCACTTTAGTTCCAAACATAACTGGTGCGGGAATGGGCATGGGCACTGTTCTGGTTGGCCTGAGAGAGCAACATGTCCATCATCTCTGCTTTGATGAACGCTGTGGACATTGGAAACGGTGATGGGCGTCGCAGTGTTTGAGGATGGTCTTATACAGTAGGTCCTGTGTGTAACATGTTCAGGTGGTCCTATCCTGCCCTTTATTCCTATGAATAATTACCACCACCATCAATTTCAAGTATTCTTAAAATGTATGCTTGCACTAGAGGAGGTCCAACCCCCATAATATTAATCATGTGTCATTTTGAGCCATCAGTGCTGAAATTTGATGCATTCAGATTCAGATTA
Organism: Engraulis encrasicolus; assembly: GCF_034702125.1. NCBI lineage: Eukaryota > Metazoa > Chordata > Actinopteri > Clupeiformes > Engraulidae > Engraulis > Engraulis encrasicolus. The sequence goes on along the minus strand of NC_085866.1, from coordinate 45,187,122 downwards.
TCTGATAAGCACTTCTCTAACTAACCTATAAAGTTTGAAGAATGGGAGGGAAGTCATTCATCCTAGAGTTGTAATAATTGGGCAGTAGCTGTACAACTGTGTCAGATTTTCTTGCCACGTGTAAAAAAGGCTTGGCGGGAAATATGTGCATGTTAATTAAACATAGTAAATAATTGTCAGGCTGCAGATTGTTCAGACTGTTGGGGCTCTAGGTAAAGCACATCAACTTCCACTCCATGAAACACTGCATTGACACCTGTGTATTTTAAGACGCACTGTGAAAGTAATAGGTGAGGTGGTGCTGGCATGGCTTCCACTCCTATTCCAAAGGAACAGCTGGACTACAAGTCAAACTACCTCCTCCTCTCCTTCCCTGCTCCCCCATCCTCTTGCCTCAGTGTTGCCCAACCTCCATGGAGAAAACAGTAAAGTTTCCCCGCTGTCAACCAGCGTAGCACCACTTTTGAGGGGCATTCCCCTCTATTCAACATCTCAATTTCACGTGAGAGAATGACCTTTGAATTGTGTTTTTGGCAAGATATTGAATTAAAACTTCATAAATGACACAGAGCCTCACATCAAAAGGTCTGAAGCAACAGGAAATGAGGGGAGGACGTAGTTTGGCTTTGAGGAAGTAGTTTGGCTTGCACCCATTGTCCGTGCTTTTCATCTCCATCATCAGTCTTGCTCAGGGATGCAAAATGAATTTCAGTGTAAACTGACAATAAAGTATAATCGTATCATCATAGGAATTGAAGTTAGCTTTGATTAGCAAGCCACTGAGGGCAGAGGAACGTGGACCAGGAGGTGTGTGAGGTCAATCAGGTAACTATTGCAAGGGGTGGAGGTTTGTAGTTTTCTCTCACCATATCACAGCCATGTCATTGATTTTGTGTGTTTGTTTTCATGTGAAAATACGAGTGATCTTTCAAAAACATGAAATATGGCCATTCACCACTGGCCAATGAATTGAAGAAAGCTGTGATGGGCAAGCCACTGTGGGCAGAGGAAAGGGGGTGTTTGTGGACAATCGAAAGGGCCCAGTGGGTTGGTGCAGGGGGTTGGAAAGGAATATGGGGATTTTGGAAAATCATACCTGGGCAGGTAAGCCATAAGAATATTTTGTCACCATTTTAAAAATGAAAGTAATTTTAGCACTGAAGAAGTTATGGATATTCTTATTATGTATGCAGCTTCATTGTTAGTATCAGATGGGCAATTCTACGGTTAGGGGCTGGGGCAAAAAATGGCCACTTTCATCAAAACGGACGCTAATACATGTCGCTCCTCTCCTCTCCCATTCTCCAGTCTCTTTCTTTTGTGTTGCCCCTCCCCAGTGGAGAAAACTCTTTTTTTGGAATGTGGGGGCTTTCCCACATTAAATATCCTGAATTCAAATGAGTGAGTGAGTGAGTGAGTGAGTGAGTGAGTGAGTGTGAGAGAGTGAGTGAGTGAGTGAGTGAGTGAGTGAGTGAGTGAGTGAGTGAGTGAGTGAGTGAGTGAGTGAGTGAGTGAGTGAGTGAGTGAGTGAGTGAGTGAGTGAGTGAGTGAGTGAGTGAGTGAGTGAGTGAGTGAGTGAGTGAGTGAGAGAGAGAGAGAGGGGGGGGGGGCGTATGTGGGGCACCAAGGTAAGGTAACAGCTTCAGTTGCTCATCAGTGCCCAGGTGAACAATGGTTGAGAGCAGAGTATTTCCGAGGCACTCTGAAGTCAAGCTAAATGTAATATATTTCGGCCACTTCGGTGCTGGTGGTGATGAGGTGCTGAAGGTATGGTCTCCACTGTAGCAGGTTATGCATCAGCAGATCACAACCATGTCTGTGCCTTTTTTTTTACAGTGAGGAGATGTGTGTCTCAGACTAATAATAGGTCTATCCATCATTGATCAAGGAATTGAACTTAACTTTGATTAGAAAGACACTGTGACTGTGGTTAGAGAAAATGGCACGAGGACGTGTGAGGAGGACAATCTTATCAACCTAGGGTGTTGGTGTAGCAGGAGTGTAAAGGCACATCTGGGAGAGCAAGTAGCAAGAACTTTTGTCAGCACCATTTTTGCAAAAGGTCAAAAAGGTTCATATTCACGCATTGAAAAACTACTTTGGGGATACTCTTGGGTTTATCATTGTGTTCAAGTGACAGGTCTGTGAAGGCCCCTGGCTTTCATTTTCAATGACACGTGTGTCAACCACACCCCTGATGTCAGGAGGGAACTTGACAGGCCTGAGATGCACCTCATTGCAGAAGGGGGTGGCGAGTTTGTTAAGTCATATCTGTGCAAGCAACAACTTAAGTCACGATTTCTTGCCAAAAATCACAAAAAAGAGCAGTAATTAAGCATTGAAAAAAGTGCTTTACGCATGGAAAAAGTGGTACATATACTCGTACATGTACTTGTGTTTTAAGCGTCAGGTGGGCAATTCTAATCTTTGTTAAAAAAAATAGACCTAAAGGCAAAAACGCTTAATATTGCATTGAAAACTGTTGGTTGTAAAGGCATATCTGGACAAAGCAAGTCGCAAGATTTCAGCATTTCTTGCCAAACGTCTCAAAGGTTTAAATATTTAAGTAGGTGATTCGTAAGTGTCAGTGCCCCAGCCAAAAACCTTTGACCACTTTTAAAAAAAAAAAAAAAGAAAAGAAAAAATCCTCTTCAATTTTCTGAAGATATGGCCACTATCACAACATCTCGTCTCAGTAGCAGGTCTCACTATACCACAGCCATTGCTGTGCTAAGTGGTCTCACCTCACGTATTCAAGCTACTGTAGGCAGAGGAAAGGGTACCAGAACGTGTATTGGAATAATCTTAACGGCCAATGGGGTCAAGTAGAGGGTGTGTGAGGGAGTTGTAGAGGCTAACAAACTTTTTGCCATTATTTCTTGCAACAAAAAAACCCAGAAGAAAAGAAGCTTTCCCGCTGGCGAGCAAAGACAGCGCGCCTTTTTTTTTGGGGGGGGGGGGGCATGCAATAGGCTGACTGCAAATGTGAGAATAACTTTGGAATTACGATAGTTTTCAATAGAAAAAGAATAATATAAACTTTGAGCCTTGCATCTCAGGCACCAAGGAACAGCTTGCCTGTCACCATGTCGCAACCATGCCTGCGCTTTTTAGGTGGAGACAGCTCATCTTCTCACAGACCGAAAATATCCATCCACCATTGTCCCAGGAAACTAAGTCCGTTTCTGTGAGCAAGCCATTTTGGGCAGAGGGGGACCGGGGGACCAGGAGGTGTATGAGGACTATCTAAGCCAGTGGTTCCCAACATGTTTTGAACAAATGCCCCCTTGACCTCTTCATAAGTCTGCCAACACCCGCTTAGTATTGAAAAATAAAATGGACTAATGCCCCCTAATGGGAACTAAGCCCCACCTCCGCTGTATCCTTCTCAACACACCCCTAGGGCTCCACAATGCCTCCTGGGTGTTGGCTGTAGTGTCCCCAGTGAGAAATGCTAAGGGGGGTGGGCATTTGTAAAGGCACATCAGGGCCCAAAAAAAAAAACAGAACGTGTCACCATTTCTTGCCAGAAGTCCCAACAGATTTAAAAGTTAGAAAAAATGTCAACAATGTGATTGTGTTGTGTATACTGATAAATATGCCATTGTGCTCAAGTGTCAGATATCCGATTTTACAATAACCTGTTTGGGCCCAAGGCGGAACACCTAATAGCTGGAGGCTTGTGAGGTGGAAGACATGGGGTCAATCTTCATAGCCCAGGCAGTCAGTTCAAGGGGAGGTGAGGGCGTTGTTAAGGCTCATCTGGGCAAGCACATAGAAAAGATTTTTTTGCAACCTTCTTGTCAACAAAGTTCCTTTAAAAGTTCCCCCATCTCTCTCCCATTCGCTTCCAGTCACCGTCTCCAACTGTCCTATCAAAATAAAAAAGGCAACAACAAAAAAAGCCCTAAAAAAATATTGAAGGGGAAAAAAAGGGAAAAAAGTGTATTGTGGATACGGTTGTCATGTTCAGTTAAGTGTCAGAGACAATTCTATAGTCTACCAGGGCCCCTGGCGAAAACTGGCCACTTTATGTCACACACTAAATTGTAGTTGGTGGTTAAGAAGACAATACATTTTCACATTCTCTCGTCACAGTTGCAGTTTGTCAGTATGACAGTGCCATGGCTGTTTTAGGAAAAGCTGAGCAAAACGAGTAGAATCAGCATCACAGATGGAAATAGTGGAGCCGTAGTGCTTTAATGAGAAAGGGTGTCCACAGGGGTGTGAGTAGTACACACGAGTCAGTGTGTGTGTGTATGTGTGAGTAATCTCTCCTTATTGTCCTGCTTTGTGTGCGTGTGTGTAAACCGTAAACACATAAGAGTGGTGTAGCGAGAAAAAGCCCGGCCGGTGTGCTCTACTCAGCCTTTCACACCCACGCATCAGCATACACGGCCAGTCCTGTTCAACACCTCCCGCACCCCCTCACAGCCAATGCCATTTTGCTACTTCATTTCACTACCATTTTACAACATAGCCGGCCGGCGCTATCAAAATTCTGCCCGAGTCAGATTTTCCAAATGCAGCATGGCACGGAGCAGTGTCCCGGTAGTAAAAATCGCTTCCGTCCCGCCCCGCTTCCCCGTTATGGTGTGAAAAAGCCCTAAGGCCCCAGAATGGACAAAAGGGGCACACTGCTGGTAAGTGGTTACCATTGCCACAAAAGTGTCAACTTAACATAATGTAAACAGTGACAGAAAACAAAATTCTCTTGACCAAAGTAATGGATAGCCTGAAATGTATAATGGTTGCCATGTTCAATTTTCAGGCAGGTGATATTAGTCACTTTCACTGACATTTCTGAAGTTTAAATCTGAACTTTGAGGCCTTTACATGGCTATTTCTCATCTTCCCGATCGGTTAGGTACTTCTCTGCTGTCACCAAATGACTTCTTAGGCCAACTGTAGGTATTTTTCCTTCTGTGTGTTGAGCTTTGGATATGCATATTGACATTTCAGTGGGTGCTCATCATGTTGCAGACAAATAGTCCAAATAACCCTAATATCACTATTACTGAGACACAATGTATTCAAAAGTTGTTTCATGTGCCAAATTCAGTGATTGGTCACTGTGCCTAATGTTAAGGCAGTTGGCTTTGGGATCATAGTCACAGGTAAAAAAAAGCAAATAATAGCAAAATATTCCTGTGCGTGGAGGAAAGATAACTAAATGTCTGAAGTCATCCCTGTCTCTATTATAGCACAATATTGTCTTTGTACGGTAATACCAAAACTGCCTTTTGAGAGATCATGCAAAAAAAAAAAAAATCTAAAGCATCTGAAAAACAATCTAACCCCACTTGGCTCCAGGGAGACTGCAAGTTGTAAAAAATGTAAATCGCTCTGGATGTTAGACCACCAGTTAAGTGTCATGCAATGTCGTCATGGGGGTGTTACTTTGGTATGCTTGTGCAAAGTCAGAGGCCCTCAAGTACCGTACGGTAATCTCAGTACCACCATGAGTTCCGGTGTTAAACAGTAATACTGTGGCTGTCACACTACTTTCTCCTGTTCCTTCCTCATGCTCGTGGCCTCTTGCCTCGGTGTTGCCCCTCCTCCATGGAGAAAACAATGCCACTTCACCGCTGACCATCTTAGCAGAGCATCGTTTCAGGGGCTTTTCCCCATTCAGCATCTTGACTGCAAATGGAATAATGACCTTTGAATTCAGCTTTTGCAAGATTTTGAGTCAGGTCTCATGTCATGAGGCTGGTGGCCCCAGGAAAGGACGAGAGGAACTAGAATGACGTTGGGGTGCTAAGCAGCCAGCCTTTCAGCTGTTTTGGTGGACTGGAGACGTATTGTAGACACGGTTGTAGACGCATGTGCATGTGTTGCCTGTTGGTGACTTACAGCTCTGCTGTCAGAAGAGGATGTTTATGCCAGAGCTACTTTCCATTATTTGCGTTGAGCTAGGCTGTGCTTTGTGGTGGAGGAAATGGTACAAGGAGGTGTGTGTGGACAATTGATGACGGCCCACGGGGGCAATGCAAGAACAGTGGGGAGTTGTAGAGGCAAGAAAGTAGCAAGGACTTTGTCAATAATTCTTGCCGAAATTAAACGCAAAACGATTTATGCACTGGAAAAAGTATCAAGTACTGATGTGTATGCACATGTTTTAGGCCAGCACTATTTCCCTCATTGTGTTGAGCTTGGATGTGTGCTGTGATGGATCCTGTTTGTGTGCAAGCTGAGCACGGTACAAGTGCAAGACCACTCCGTTCATACCAACACACATTTTTTTCTTCTTTTTTTAACTATTGATACCTCCATTGTAGCTAAAAAATATATATTTTTAAATATTATTTTAAGAACACAACGCGAATAACTGCATGACTGCAGTTCATGCATTTCAGTGGCTGGTTCATGGAGGGTACTGGATGAGATTGTCGTTTTTAATATTCATCATGATATGCTGCTTTAATAGATTCTTAAATATACTGCTTTAGAGGCAAATATCTATTATACATGCTTCTGATTATTTTTTTTTATCTTTTTGCAGTTGTAAACTGTTAGTTTGTTGTTCAATTAATTTGTTCTTGTACAATAGTGGTTTTGTAAGTTTGCCTACTTCGAATCGTAAATCAACAATATTAATGAGGCCAAAGATGTCTCTTATTACAATCAGATTATAGTTCTGCTAGTCCAATTTCTGCACACTAAGCGCATGGCATTATGCAACGTAGGAGGTAGTCATGAAATTCAGTGCTCCCAGTTGTTCCAGCAATGTCCACTAGATGGCAAATAGAGACCAGGGAAGAGACACTGAAGTGATTCTGAGGCCTTGCATGCAAATAATTTCCCCAAACTTAAATCCTTTCCTATCCTCCAACCTCATCCCTCGTTGTTAATCTGGATCAGTCAGTTGGACATTCATTTAACATTGAAAATACAAACGTGATTAATTTGACTAAATATGCCTGTAGTCAGGTTCATTACGTTTGGATCTGAACCTTCGCTGGATTTTTATGGGGATTTGGAAAACTATACATTTTTGAAAAGTATATTGTATAAGCAATCAGAAAAACCATGTTTCCATTTACACAAGTGTCTGCATGGCGGCCATCTTGGATTTTTCAAAATGGCATCCGAAAAAACATAATTTTGCAATATCTCAGCCTCTGAATAAGCTAAAACATTGATTTAAACTGCTAAACCTACATTTTCAGGGTCACTGAATCTACTGGTGGTAGTTTTAATGTTCTCAGACAGTTTGTTACCATGCTAATATATTTGAACTGGTGATTTACTGTATAGTATCTGGGTAATTTCACGTGAAATCAGACACTTTGGCACCCGACCGACCCGGATTTCAATCATACATTGGTGTGCCTTTTTAGTAGCAAGGTAGCACCCTAGAACTACATTGGTTTGGTAAGGGAGAAACAGACTAGCAAAAGCTTACAAATGAGGGTAGGACACTATACATTATTCGGTCTTGAATATATCAGTCAGTGTTAGTCACAAAATGTCTGTGGTGTTGTTTTAAAGCTCTTTTCTGGCTCTACATATTACACAATCAGCTTGGAATACAACAACCCTCAGAATATGAATTATGATAAATTGAGAATTTAAAAATTGAATGTCTAAAAAACTCATATTTCAAAATGGCCAGTTCCTTGCCCAAACGTAGCCGGCAATGTCATGAACAACACCTGACGGTACATGCACACAGGGCGGTTTCCTTAACGTCTCCGTGAGCAGTGCGAGTCCGAGAGGTTCGCGGGCTGCCTTGCACACTGCACAGTCAACGTCCACGTTCTATCCGCGCCAGTGGCGAACCGTGAGCTCGACGGCTGGGCCTTAAAAAAAAAAAATCTTGACAGATAGGCTAGTGAACTGAGGCGTGACTTCAGCATGAAAAGTTTACTGAATGTCCTTGAATCTTAACAGTCTTGTAAAACTGAAACATAATTATATATATATATAGGATAGGCCCTACATTTAGGAAATAAAATGGAATGCAATACATGGGATACAATCTGTTTCCCCTTTTCATTCACTAAGTGTTTTCTTTTATAGGTTTTAGGTCAGGTAAGGGCACTTTAAGCTTCAGGTCTATTCAGGGTAAAGGACCATTCCGGGACATTTGAAATGAAATGCCATTGTTAGAGGTGGTCAAATAATGACCGTAGCCAAAATTTGGTGCAATTCGGCGCTCTTTGTGCGAAGATTGCGCTACTTACGCTGCCTGTCATTCTAGCCAAATACTTGGTACCCAAGGGGCAATTTCTAAACGCGACTCTGCTTTATCAACCATCCGACAAGTAAGCTTTGATTTGAAAACAAGTGCAAGTCTCGTTCCGGTTCTGAAATCACATGAGAGTTTCATTGCATTGAGGTCAGCTCAAGACGCCTTCGCGAACGCCAAAAGATGGGTTTTTTTTTGTCCCTCCCCCTTCAAATCAAGCCGTCAATTTTCCCATCACTCTCCAAACCAAAAAGCATAGCTTGGCCTTCATGAAGTCCTGACCAATTAATGAGCCAGTTAATCTTGCTTCGATAGAGATAGACTATTCTGATTGGATAGTATGTTTCAGGACAGTAACCCTTTCATTGCTGATGTGAATTTGACAGTAAACTTAACTTTGGCACATAGATTAGTGAAAATGTGGTAATAAATGTATTGTATTAAATTAAATTAGAGTAAGGAGGTTTTTTTATGTTTTCATATATTTCGTTAATATATTTTCTGAAATTTGAAGGCCTTCTCTGAAGGCGTAGAAGGCCCTGAGGGTCCCCCACTGATCCGCGCCTCCGCAGGCAGCAGCCATTCATTTTCAATGGAGCCCGCACATTGAATGCGGACGTCCGCGCAGGACAATAGACTTCAGTTCTATTTTCAAGGAGCAAAGTGGACATGTCCGGGCAGGACGGACATGCGCCGCGCATACACCGCACTCCTGTGTGCAAGGCATGATTTGTTTTCATGTATTCTAACAGTTTCGGACTGATAACGGACACATTCTGTGGACGTACTGTGGATGTCCGCGCTGTTGGAGTGAATGCAGCGTCAAATGCTGGTGTTTGGTTCTTTGTAATGGGACTCAATAAATATGACATCATACAAATCACCTAGTAATAATATGGTAATATCATAGTAATATCACATGACAGCATGTCTATCGGAATATGTGAAGGTTGGAGATGGTCCATCAGGATGCAGGAAGTTCAGTTTCACCTCTTCAGTGTTCGGCATACATTCCTCAACACATGCTAGCCACTAGTTGCCATCAAATACAGCTACAACATACACTTTGATGCTTGAACATTTAGAAAATTCCTTTACTGAGCTTATTCTCTCAACCCTGCCTTCTCTGAATGCTTAAAATGGTCTAGCTTCCACTGTGTCCATTGACAATGGGCAGAAGCTGTGTAGTTTTTGAGTAGGCCTACTTGGAATAGGGACCGACGAGGGTGCGAGCCCACCAGGAAAATGCCCTTTATGCCAGATGGCCAGTCCAGTCTTGCCCCTGACACTACTCTATTACTACTTCATTACAACTCATTTCAACCTTTATGTCCCATTATCTCTGAAATGAATAAAGAACCAAACACCAGAATTTCAGGTGTTGTTCATGGCATTGCAGGCTACGTAAAATTTGAGGACTTCAGATATTAAATTTTTTATTTTTCAATTTATCATAATTCATATTATGAGGGTTGTTGTATTCCAAGCTGATTGTGTAATTTGTAGCTTTCAAACAAAATCGCAGACAGCTTTTTGTGACTTAATTGTAATTTAAAAAATTAACACCTGTTGACACTCAAAACATTCACTATGTGGTGCTGTTCCTGTATGCTGGATACAATGTAGCTGTGAGCTTTGCACAGGCAAGCCTGTAAATGTACAGCAAAATGGTGGACATGTAAACTGTACCAGTTTTGCACATTCCAGCTGGGATGTTTTATATGGAGGGCCATCTACTCATAAATACTATAAATCAATAGTTCAAATAAATTGGTGTGGTAACAAAATGTCTGACAACAATAAAACTACCACAATTAGATTCAGTGACCCTGAAAATGTTGGTTAAGCAGTTAAAATCAATGTTCTAACTTATTCAGAAGCTGAGAAATTACAAAATATAGGTTTTTCGGACGCCATTTTGAAAAATCCAAGATGGCCGCCACCTGTGCAAATGGAAACATTGTTTTTCTGATTGCTTATACTATCTACTTTTCAAAAATGTATAGTTTTCCAAATCCCCATAAAAATCCAGCAAAAATACATAATGAACTTGACTACTGGTTGTCATACCGACTTTAACTTAACAAGTCTTATAACACATGAGGACATTTTTCTTATACCGTGCATGTCTTTTGAATGGTAAACGAATGGCCAATATAAAACCTTTACCCAAGTCAGCAGCAAGGCACAAGGTTGGAGGACAAAAGACAGGATGTGAGATGGGGGAAATGATTTGCACTCCTTTTGTGTTTTCCGCCAAGTAGCCGACCAGAGATTCGAGCAACAATGTGAATATGAGATTGGTGTGTGCATGATGGTTCCCTAATGTATTTGCAGTGCTTGTATGCAAGCTTGTTTGAGCGCAAGGCTTGCATGAATGCACAGGTGCTAGGAACGGAAACATCACATGAGAAACCGTTCATGTTCGTGCCTGTGTCCGTGTGTGTGTGTCCATGTGTGTGTGTGTGTGTGTGTGTGTGTGTGTGTGTGTGTGTGTGAACAGAAGTATTCTCCAGTCTCCTTCTCCATCAGTTATGGAAAATGGGCTTCTCTCATTCTGAGGAAATCACTGTCGGAGTTATAAAGATGCGACAGTCTGGTCTCCGGCGATCTTCCACAATCAGAAAAAGGGCTCCTTCATTCCTCGCCAATGTGCATTCCAGTTGAATCCAGCTTGGTGTTCTGCCACACACTTGTTTGACTTTTGGGGGGGGGGGGGGGGGGGGGTGCGCTCATTCTCTTTGAGGTTACAGGAGATTTCTCTTTGAGGGTGAGGGATCTGCGTGTTCAATCTTCGCAATGTTGGACATACTGTAAATCTACCTCTTGTCAAATGCACCCAAGTACGTCACTGATAGTCAGTGGACAATCGTGGGTAAGTGGTTAGGGAGCTGGGTTTGTGGCCCGAGGGGGGCTGGTGCAATTCCCCACACCACCAGATGTGTGAGTGACCATCACGGTATTCCCCATCTTCCTCCATAGGTACCCTGAGCTGTCCCCCCTGCAATGATGCCTTGGGGCACTTGATGGGCTGCCCCCGTGCACAGGTGAGTCATAAATGCAACTTTGTTATGTGCACTGTGGGTAATAGTGTACTGAGTCACAATGACAATGGGATTTTCACTGTCATTTCTATCATGCTTACCCAATTCTAATACCGAACAAATGCTCACTTCCTTATTGTAGTCTCCCAAAGACATGCTCAAGTTATGGTGTGACAAATGCTTGTGTGTGTGTGTGTGTGTGTGTGTGTGTGTGTGTGTGTGTGTGTGTGTGTGTGTGTGTGTGTGTGTGTGTGTGTGTGTGTGTGTGTGTGTGTGTGTGTGTGTGTGTGTGGTCTCCATTACATTGTGAATATCTATTGTGTGGGGCGTTTAAGGTGACTTGGTCCCAGGTCTGGCGTGTGTGTGTGTGTGTGTGTGTGTGTGTGTGTGTGTGTGTGTGTGTGTGTGTGTGTGTGTGTGTGTGTGTGTGTGTGTGTGTGTGTGTGTGTGTGTGTGTGTGTGTGTGTGTGTGTGTGTGGTCATTCTGTATTGCCAAGTGCGTTGACTTCTGGCATTCATATAATACAGTCACAGCATTTTCAATGATTACCTATAAGAAACCAAGAGGAAGGAGTATTTGTGGCAAATGCAAAAAAAAAATGTTTAGTACAATTTATGGATTTTTAAACTACAAAGGTTTCAGTGAAAGCATTTATGCAAGTTTATGTAACATGCCACCAATAAGGTTAAACCCCAGGTTGTATAGACAAGCTGTCCCCGTAGGCTCCTTTTTTTTACAGTTTCTTTGGTAAATTGCTAAAGGGAGTTAAATAAATTTAAATATTATTTGGTGCACTATGTAGATTAAGTTTGTTGTTGTTTGCTGTTTTTAATTTCAAAAACCTTGTCAAAGCTTGTGCTCATCTTTTTTTTGTAGGCAAATCTGTCCAAAAATAACCGTCTAAAAATTCAATTTGTCATTACTTGCCGATACCAGGAACCCATACTGCTAACAAGGCAAAGCAGCATAGAGGAGTAACCGTGTTACTCTGTTTGATTCAATGAGCAAACCACGACATGCTCAAACCAATGTCATTTGAGGAGGTTAAGTTGACAAATGTATAAGGGCACACCGCCCTCATTTCCCAGTTCAGAAAAAAGCCCCTGCAATTATTTTCATTGTATGTTGGAGGTTAAGGTATTGATAATGGTACTCAGTATCTGCAAGTACAGATATTAATGTACTCATATAGGTTTTCAAAAAAGTGGGACGGGTGCATTATTACACAGCTAACATGCTTGCTGCTGAACAGAGTAGTAATTTTCTACAACGCCTCTCCTGCTCTCTACGTTTGTTTGTGTAGACGACAATCAGAGTTGGACGGACAGACAAAAGGCATATTCTAATTGAGTGCAGTGGCCTTGGGCATATGGCTGTTTCCATTGCAAATACAGACAGGTTCAAGGTTCAGAGCAGACCAGTTTTAAAAGTCTAATCAACAAGAACTTTTAGAGATGTCCAATGCACAGAGTGTGTTCTAAATAATCTCAAACTACAAATCACAGATTGCATCTCGGAATACCGAGCATACAGTACATGTGGTTGACGGTGTTGAGAAATGTGTGGACACAATGTCCTTAGCGGATAATTTTGTTTTTAAAGTGTCCTATTCTGAGCTACCTTTGGGATAGTGTAGTTTCCTGCACTGTGATACTGTTTGTTTCAACAGCAAACCTGTCAAACTGCTCAAGATGCATGATCTATAAGTATACTGCACAATTGTGTGGAAACATAACAAGAGAAAAAAATGCCTGTATACAAACCAAAGATTCTCTATTTAGAACGTCTCTGTACAAACTACTGACAAAAAATTAAAAATACCAAAAATAGAGATGTCTTAAGTACAACATATTTTCAGTGATACAATAAAATTAGATGCTGAAGATCTGTATGTTGATGCGCTGAATATTCTAAGGTTTGAGTGGCAATGACCTCACACTGTATGCTCTATATGACTTATAACCAACGTCATGCAGCATTGGGGCTAATTAATTATCTTGCGGTCAGTAGACGGTTGAAAGACTTCTAACGAGTGAAATGAAGGCCTTTCCAGCCAGGCTAGTAGTCTGTAGGTTTACGTCTATAGACGTGTGTTGCATGCAAACTCTTCTAACACCAAAGTTTTCCGACCAACGGCCATAGCTGTGCATATAATTGCACATGAGGGGGGAAAAAAACATCCTGACAAGATGGCCTGTATTGACGCAGGTAGCGAAGTAAGAAGTGAACAATCAGCAGTAAGTTTCTAATCCTGGTCAGTAGGGAGAGTATTGTAAAATAACTATACAAAACACTACGTAGCATCTCTTACATAATTAGCTTCTGAAAAATATTACATTATATCATAAAAAAGATAGATGTCCCCTGAGTGTGTTAAATGAAAAGAACTTGAATAAGACACAAACTGAGCTTCTTAGTGTATAGCTCAATGTTCACTGGTGTCGGTTGAGTCTAAGAGCACAGCTCTAAAGAATTAATGACTGACTTAGTGTAATGATTGGCATCTGTGGTATCCACAGCAATGTCACATAGGTTACACTTATCTTACAATCTAAGCCCTCCATGCACAGTGTTGACGCAAAACTTGTCATTGGCATGCTGGTATTTAAGTCTTGATTGCATCTTCAAGCAGTAGCGGGCATATAGAAACACTTCACTCACGCAGGGCTTTGTAGAGCTATGTAGTCACAATAGCCAGGTAATTGGAAGATGGCTGGTGGCGAGCCAGAGATGTAGGTCAGATACAATGGTACTGATGAAGAAAATAGGTTGACTGTCTCAAGAAGAAACCAAGCACGTTTTGCTGAATTTTATGTGTAGTACTTTTTAACTTTTATTCTAGACAGGTCATTTGCATTTTACTTGAGTGGATTTTAGACAATTTCACTTAGTTACAAACTGTCAGAACTTTTTCCACCTCTGCTCACCAGAAAGGGTATGTACGATTTGAATCACTTTCGATTGGTACCTTCATCTTTTTCTTTTTAGACTTCATTGAAAACGCAAGGCTATGTAGGAAAGGATGGAAAGTATCTCAGAAATGAAAGCCATTATTCTTAAAATAACCACATGCAAATCTCATACACAGGCTCTGGACCTGTCATACTGATTACAGGTAGAATGGGTGAACTTGATTGATCTGATATGCTTTCATTATACGACTTTCTCCTACCGCTAACGTTTGGTTCTGATGTGTTATCTGCTAATGTGTAATGTGTGATGATTCAGGTATTCCCTTGTCCCTGCCCCATTGCCGAATGGCTATGTTTGAAAGATATTTTTGTGAGGTCACTCCAGAAGATCAAACCCAGATGTAAAGTGTATTTAGCGGCGGTTTACAGATGGCAAGGACAGGCTATAAAGCCATAGGACGCCCCTTGTCTTGATTAGAAAACATCTTCAGGAGAATAAAAAGTTAAGGAAGTTTGGTGACTGTTCCATATAACATAAGTTAAAGATGTTTTATTTCCAACCAGTTAGGGCTGGTAGACTAATAGTACATCAGGACTTGACAAGATGCGTTTTAATGAATACTTACCTTACCTTAAGTTAAAAACATAACGGTGACAGCCTGAAGCAAGTGTACTTACCCATTTCCAGTAAGACTGTCAAATTTAGCAGTGAACAGTTGATTGTTTTTTCCCACAAGTGTGCTGTGTGTGACTGGACATCTTTTGCTTTTGTTCTACTGCCTAAGTGTTGGGCTTCTAAACATAGATTTAAGCATCTGAAAGACCGTGGCTTGGAGTTCAACTGAAGATACGTACTAGACTTGTAAAACACTGAGGGGGCTATCGCAGTGGTCTGCTGTGCCCTCACTGCCTCCGTTTGTGGGCTGGGCAGCGCAGGCGCCTCCTCCTTCTTATGCGCATCACTGCTGGCTGTGCTACTCTCCTCCACCTCCACAGGCGGTGCTGGTGGCTTCTTCCGGTTCACCTTCCCAAGAAGGGGCTTCATCTGGGCCTGGAGGCATGCACAGACAATTATGAACATGATCATCTGCTGCATCAATTCAAGCCATCACTGATTTAGGGTTGTGCAATATATTAAAAAATATATTACACTTTAGCATGAAACAGTAATTTTGTTTTAGTATTAATGACAACTTGTACAAACATACCCTAAATCAATGTTCTCATATTGTACATTTCCCTATATACAATAATTTCCTATAATATGCAGAATTATATACTACAGAGAAGTACTACACCCAGGGTATTCTCACTATGTTTTGGAAGTCATTAGAGAAGAATTTACCCAAAACGAACCCTACTGACAAGAACATAGAGATTACCTTAAGGGCCGAGAGAATGGTAGGTTTAGCAAGTAGTTTTGGTGCAGGTTTTGGTGCTGGTGTAGGCTCCGGTGCTGGTTTAGGCTCCGGCGGAGGCTCTGGTTGGGGCGTAGTTGGCCGTTTGGCCTCAGGTGGAGGCTGTAGCTTCGGCCCTTTGGGACCAGACATAGACTTCATGGCTACCGCCGCATGCTTCAGGATGCAGTCATGGCCACAGTACACAGAGTCCGGCAGAGCACTCTTGGTGCAGCCCGGCCCAATGCAGTTTGGGAGAGTCTGCTCTTGCTTCACAACAACATTTCTCGCCACCTGTACAACAAAGTTTAGTCAATGAAGTTACTCTGGGTACAAACACAATGCAAGTTCATGTAGCAACTTTAAATCACATGTATTGGAGAAACCAAACATGATGCACAAAGTGAACACCATTAAGTCCACATGAAGATTATTTAATTTCTCTTACTCAACTAATCACTACATCTAGTGCAGGATACGTGCAAAGGTGAAACACAGAAAGAATATTGACAGTTTTACCGAATGAAAAATTTGAATCTTTTGTCCTTCGCTGCTAGATTTTTTTATCTTCCCCTTGATGCCGTAATCTCCGCTGGAACAACCGGCGTCAGGAGAAGGTGACACAAGCCTCATCTGCAAGGAGGGGCGGCTAGCCTGCCAAGACATAAGGGGAACTGGGCTGGCGCAGGGGCTACAATTGGGGCAGACGTACTCCTCCTTGTTCTTCTCCATGAGGCTTCCGCGCTGCTCGGAGATGCCCACACAGTCACCATGGAACCACTCCTGACAGCGGTCACAGCAGATCATGAACCTGTGGGAAACAATGGAGCCTACTAACCAGGGTTCCTTCTTAACGGGTGAACATGCATATACAGATCAAACTCTAAAATAAATCCTTGTGTGGTAAAAAATGAAATGTTTTTAAAGGTACAAGCAAAAAAACACGCTCATCCACTTAAAAAAGTCTCAGTGCTGGACTAGAGTACAAATTCAAGATCAACAAAAGAAAAACAGGCCTGCGACACCAGGATTTGCTCCCATTCATTTCTTTTTAAAGAAGATTCGGGCCTGCGCCCTTCAATTGAAAAGCTCTTGGATGGACAGTTCAATTACGCAAGTGAGACGGCGGGTGGGTGATTTAATAAAATCTCAATGTTAAAGGTTTCCCATACCTTTTGTTATGTTTCTGTCGACAGAGACAATACACAGCATCTGGGTCTGTGTCCTCGCTCGCAGCCGACTCCTCGTCCTCCGTTTCGGGGAACCTGAAAGCCCTGAAGGGCCTCGGCTTACCTGTCTTCCTCACCGCCACTTCCTCGTCCTCCGTAGAAGTCTCTGTGTCTAATATCTCTATCATAACATTGTTAGTGTTCAAGTTTGTATCAGGCTCAGCCGTGCTGGCACCACTGCCGTTTGCCTGCTCCTGTTGCTTGCGTTTCAGCTTCTCTGCGTATTGTTTGAGAGTCATCTCGTCGCTGTCTTCTGTGCTGTCGCTGAAAGGATGGGTCCCGGCGTCCTCCTGAGGCTCCTCCGTTGGCTGCAAGTCTACTGCAGGTGTAGTCTCAGCACCGACAGAAGGCGACAGGAGTGTACCAGGGGAGCTCTTCCTTCCCCTACCCCTTCCCCTGCCCCTCCCTCTGCGCGTGGTTGTAGGGGTTCTCTGGGGAGCGGGCTGCCTGGGTGACGCCCCTGCAGCTGCCGCAGCAGCAGCCCCTCTGCCTCTCGATTGCCGTGTGGCATGTCGCGTTGGCACCGGCTTGCCATCTTCGCCGAGCTCTCCAACCTCCTCCAGGAACTCTCGACGGGCGATGGTGGTCCGCCGGAACCCCCAGGTCTTGGTGGGCACGCCGCTTGAGCCTTCCTCGCTATCCTCCATCTTCAGCTCAGACAAGACTACTGGGAACGGAAGCAATGATCAGTCACAATTGTGGCAGCAGTATGTGTGTGTGTGTGTGTGTGTGTGTGTGTGTGTCTGTAGTACATCATGACACCTATGCTCGATCCCTCCTACTCCGTCCTAGCCACCCTCCATCTTCAGCTCAAGACTACTTGGAACACAAACAAAACCCACACAGTTGTAGGGATGCTGATAACAATAGAAAGAAAATATTCAGACATTATTTTGGTTCCTTTAGCGCATCATGACACCTGTGAACACACCTTTCTCATACAGCAGTCATAAAAACTGTAAAAATGACAGTTGCCTCTCTGAGGGTTCAGAAACAACACACACCACAACTATTACCTTTTAGTTAACCGAACTGAAATATGCAAAGATGCTGTGACACTTTCAGTTCATGTTCTATTTCTGAATGATAGCAAATCAAGAAAGTTGTTTTTATTTTATCGCTTTTGTGAATGTTTAGACCTAGTAAAACAAACTAAAAAAAATGATGGTCATCTATTGGGCCACATTTGTCATGTACCCCTTTTTATGCAAAGTAGTAGTCAGTTGCAGACCATAAGAGTAGCCAAGAAATCTCTTAACCCCTAGTGCAGGGCTATTCAATTAGAATTTCATCCGGGCCACCTTTCGAAACCAAGAACTGCAGTCGGGCCACACATTTTCAGACATCACAACCACTGAAATGACACTTAAAATCAGAAGTCCACAAACAAATTTTAAACATGTTCCTCTAACCTAAAACTTAACCACATTGAATATGAATGTGTAAGACAAGCAGAAGATTCACAAGGAATAATGTGTTGTACTGCAGTAACAAAACTGAAATGTATACTGCTTCAGTTGGGGGCCATGCCTGGGCCGCATGTGGACTGCATCTGGGCCGCATGTGGCCCTCGGGCCTCCAATTGAATAGCCCTGCCCTAGTGGCTGCCTGGCTGTAAGGGTTTAACTCGCTAGGCTATATGAGAGTCCTTGATTGAGTCTAGTTAAGTATTTACATAAGGCATAATGTTAAACTCCATTTACGTGTATATGAGACTTCCATATTAAAAAAATATCCATATTATACTACAGTACAGGCCGAAAGTTTGGAAACACCTTCAAATCCAACGCATTCTCTATACTTTCATGTCTGTTATTTACAGTACATTGTAGATAACTGCATGCATGGGTGTAATTTTAGGGGGGGACGGTGGGGACATGTCCATACCACTTTCCAGATAAACCTAGCTTGTCCCTACCATTCTTTCACAAATATAATGCAAAAACAGCATATCCGGACCATTTGCGATTGAAATGTCCCCACCACTTTTCGAGCCAAACCTACACCTTTGACTGCATGAACACATAGAATTAAAAATAATTAAAAACTAAAAATTAAAAAAGAAAATCAATTCTAGCAGTTGTCTAACAACGGTATCAGCCAAGTTAATTGACATTTTTGTTAGGCACATAATTCTGTGTTCATGCAGTATATACAATGTACTGTAAAAACAGACATGAAAGTATAGAGAATGCATTGAATAAGAAGGCTTTTCCGAACTTTCGGCCTGTACTGTAGTATAATATGGATATTTTTTGAAAATGCATTGGCATGGAAGAAGAAGAAAAAAAAACTTGTTGAGAGATATGTGTGGGGCCATCAGTTGGCTTGTGTAAAATTCAGGTGGATAGTCCACCTGAATTCTACACAAGCCAACTGATGGCCCCACACATATCTCTCAACAACCCAATTGATGGCCACACAACTCTGTAAACAAACTATTTTTTCTATTTTCCATAAAAAAACCCAGTCAGTCAAGACAAACTTAACCGAACGCAACAGTCATCCAAGAACTCACTAGAATGGTAGAACTATAAAACGCTTAAACCTTGTTTGAGGCATTTTGCAATACAAACAAAATTTTCTTCTCCGTCATCACCAATTACCATGTGTAAGGTGTCATAAAGCTTAGATTCTGCACTCTGAATCAATGACTGACTTGTTCCTCCGGGCCTATTGGCAGCACGTATTCGTATAGCTTGTCACATTTTTCAGAAAGCCAATCCCTCAGCTCTGTCAACTTCATAATCTTTTTCTACTTACACTGAGCAACACTGCCATTTCAAGGCTGGATAATCTTTACCCATGACTTAGAAAGTCTTTCAACTCATGCATTGCTTGTATAATGAAAACGTTTCCAAACTTGTATAATGCTAAGCATGGCAACACATGACCAACATTGTCAGTCACCGTTGACAAAACGTTATCCCTATGATTTAGGCTGAACACAGCATATTCCTATTATTCGGAAATATGGGAACTTAGAGTTGTGGAGCATAGGGCATATTTGAATAATGTGGGAACATGGAACAGCAGGAATAAGCTGTGGGGGAATAAGCCATTGGTCTGATCCCAACAAAATGTTGTCAGTACAGGGTACATGTCTCCACAATCAGGCTTTGGGGTCAAAGGAGGACAAACTTAAACAAATTACCTAATCACTCAATCTGGTAATTAGCTTCTTAGGAAAGCAAGCATTTGGCAGTGCAGTTCAATGACTGTACACAGTCAATGATGCAGTTATGGATGGGTTTTTTTGTGTGCAAACAAGTACCATTCAAAAGTGTTCGGTTATGAAGATTATAGAAGCAAATGGTCATCTATTACATGCCGCGCGTAACTGTTGTGGATATTACATTATGTCAAAGTCAATTCTATCACATTATGCAATGCAATGCAATGATGTGTGTAATGTGTATTCTGTTTTTCTATGTATGTATGCTACTGGACGCCTTGGTTGACCTCGGGATCAATACATCTCTACTCTACTATATTGCCAACGCCTGATGATCATTTGATAGACAAGAACTTGAAAGATCAGACTGCAGTTAAAGGTAACAGCTCTAAGTTCGCCTTTTGTGGTCTTACTTTTGGCCACATGCATTGCGTGACTCAACAAAACCCCTTTACAATAGTCTTTGTCAAAGTTAGAGTAGTCGTAGACAACTTCCTCCCTGCTTCTCCTTGCATCTCTGACACTAAACTCAAGGCTACAAGATATTAACAGCATCCTTGCGGTGTGCAGTTTGTTAAAGAAAAAGATGACACCGCTAGACGTAATCACATGATCAGCATGTTCTATGGCTAGATACAACAGTGAACATGGGGATACGTAACTCCTAGCACAGGCCTTGTGGAAGCTAGCTAGCTGCCTGTACTTGTACAGTAGTGTCTTTGTGCACATCACGAAGTAACTGCAAATAGTTTCTATCCTTCTTTGAGAATGTCGTATTCCATTTCGTATGGACAAATTCTAGTTGTCAACTTTTGAGTTTTGACAGATTAAGGAAGCTTTTCGGTTAGCTAACATCGTTGGGCTAATCTGGAGAAACATAATGCGTTACACTTTGACATTTAATTACGGGACCGTTATATACAACTAAACGCCAATTTTGCAGCCGCGCGTTCGTTATGAACAATATTTTGACTACGTCTTCGCTATAATATCTGAAATGTACTTACATTTATTGTTTGTACTGGCTGAATGCAGACAGCTACGCAAGATAGCGGCCTTCCATGTTGTTTGTCCACTCAGTAGGCGTGGTTTAGCAACGGCGCGCGGGAGCGACGCTGGAGGCCTGGAGGCCACGGACCCAGTCCTTATTAACCCTTTGAAGGAAGGTCCCGAAGGTCGATACACTACTGCCCCAACCAAATTATGAGCCACGTGTCACAGGCAGGCACAGCCCAGTAATTTTGGTATCGCAAAAGCAGACAAATTGATTTCATGTATGAGAGCCACCCAATGCCTGGGGGAAAAGCAATGTTACTTTAACCTTGTTTTTATAGTGAAGTGAAAGCCCAACTGGGAAACTCCAACTCCCATTGTCATTTGTGACACAGCACTCCACAGCACACAAGTGAACACCGCACACAACGAAATTGCATTTATGCCTCACCCGTGCAAGAGGGCAGCCCACAATGGCATGGTCCTCAGGGTACCTCAGTCATGGAGGATGGGGAGAGCACTGGTTACTATTGAAAGCGTGACAGCGTGAAAGCCCAACTGGGAAACTCCAACTCCCATTGTCATTGTGACACAGCACTTCACAGCACACAAGTGTTCACTGAACACTGCACACAAAAAATGCATTTATGCCTCACCCGTGCAAGGGGGCAGCCTCCAATGGCACCCCAAGGGAGCAGTCTGGCGGGACGGTACCATGCTCAGGGTACCTCAGTCATGGAGGAGGATGGGGGAGAGCACAGGTTAATTAATCCCCTCACCAACCTGGCGGGTCGGCAGTCGAACCGGCAACCTTTGGGCTACAAGTCTGGCGCCCTAACCACTTACCCATGACTGCCCTTCAGATAGTTATATATCACATGGAATTAAGTGAAAGCCCAGTGAAAGCCCACCTGGGAAACTTCAACTCCCATTATTATTGTGACACAGCACTCCACAGCACACAAGTATTCACTGCACACAACAAAATTGCATTTTATGCCTCAGGGTACCTCAGTCAGGGAGGAGGAGGAGGGAGAGCACTGGTTATTCTGTTGCATTCCCCGGCCCAATATGCAACCAGGAGGCAGTTACCTCCCACTTGAAAGCGTTCTATCACTGTGCACTCATGCTGTGCACTGTCATTGCTGTGTTGATGTCACGATTTTGAAGTCGGGGTACTTCATTTTGGCCCCAGCTCGCAACTTGAACATTCCACTTCAACACTTCACTTCCACTCCAATGCATTTCAGCATGTAGGAGGTCAGAAATATCTCATCGCCCACCCTCGGGGAATGCACCATTACTTCCCCCACCAACCTGGCAGGACGGGAGCCGAACTGGCAACCTTTGGGCTTCAAGTCTGACACCCCACCCCACCCCACAGCTTACCCATGACTGACTGACTAATGGGGTGTGCGATATAGTTTCTCCCTAACGAACCAATTGTTGATAACTTGTAAGTTTATTGATGAGGTGAACTTTGCAGGATACTTTTTTTATAATGTTTTCGACGCATGTTGGGAAAAAAACCTTGAAATCCTTGTAAACATTGTTAAAACGAAGCCACATAACACACAGCTATGTAGGCCTACTAAAGCTACACAGTAACTCAAATAAGACAAAAAATAGTTCTACTGAACATTTCAGAATGACCAAGATGAACTCTTAGTCAGGGTCATTTTCCCAAAAAGTTGACACCTGAAGGCAAATCATGT
Source organism: Engraulis encrasicolus (assembly GCF_034702125.1). Classification (NCBI taxonomy): domain Eukaryota; kingdom Metazoa; phylum Chordata; class Actinopteri; order Clupeiformes; family Engraulidae; genus Engraulis; species Engraulis encrasicolus. The sequence goes on along the minus strand of NC_085866.1, from coordinate 45,164,462 downwards.
TAATTTTCGGCATACAACTGATTTAGGGGTATTCAAGGGTGCTGAATCCAAATCTGCCGTATGCCGGACGCAAAAATGTACCGAAATGCCTCAAACGGGCAAAATCCAATATGGCCGCCGCCACCGTGTTAAAATCCTGCAATCACTTTTCTTTTGGACTAAATAAGGTATGAATTTGAAAATAGCACTTATTTTTATGTTTTCAGACATGGGGAAAGCCATTATGTCATCAGATTTAAGCTCAGATTGGAAGAAAATGCTTATATCATTGGCTGGCAGCCATTTTAAAAGCAGAGAGCCTCATATTGTCAGCGATTTTTAACATGTTTACTAATCTTTCAAGATCCACAGAAAAAAATGCTCTTTGTCTCTATGAACACAAATACTACAGAATACTGCACTGAACTGTCTACTTTCACCTGAAAAAAGAAGTTTGTGTCTACCTTTTTCCATTCTTTAGTTATGGGCAGTAGAACATGGGATGACACCACAAAAAAACACTCATTTTTGACCCCAAAATACTGCACTTCTCACTGAACATATTTTCCCTTTAAGGACATATTGTCTTTGATAGTGTTCATGTATGATATACAACATTTTCAGGGGGTTTGAAGGGTGCTTAATGCCTTAAATTCCCATAGTACATCAAAATGAAGGAATCCAATATGGCCGCCGTCACCAGTCTACAGTGTACGTTTCTTTGATTACACAAGGTAAACTCTTAAGTACATTATGTAGCATTAGGTTTTCATACAGGGAGAATTCATTTCCATACTCAGATCTAAGATAGATATCAAAGAAAATTATTTCAGTGTAGTCTGAATTCATGATTGCAACAGGAACATAGGGTGACACCACAAAAAACAATATTTTTTGACCCCAAAATACTGCACTTGTCTCAACCCACATTTTTGCTTTAAGGACAAAGTGTCTTTGATAGTGTTCATGTTTGATATGCAGCATTTTCAGGGGTTTTGAAGGGTGCTTAATTCAAATATTCAAATATGCTGTGTATTAGGCTCAAAAACCTCACTGAAAAAAGAGGAGCTACCCGGCTGGGAAATTTCCATTAAAAAATCAAGAATGCATGATTTTTGTATGCATATATAGCCTAATAAATTGCACAAATGTATTTCCCCAAAAAAATTATGGGTATTTACAATAATAAATAAAACACAAAATCTGCCTTGAAAAAATTAGGTATTCTACCCAATTTCTCACTACAAATTAGGTGGAGCAAGTTTGGTTGTTGGTGGTGGGGGAGGGGAGGGGAGGGGCTTTGTTGAGCTCTAACGTCTTTCTTTCATGCTGTGTCATGTTCCCTGGATTTAAACCGAAGAGAACCTCCTAGAGACTTCAGGTAAGTTTTAAATAACTTCAGAAGTTTCATCATCCTAGTTCAGTAGCTGCTTCACATGCATATTTTGAAGATTTGATGTTGTGGATGAACTGTTTATGAGATTTTAGATACGAGGAACCTGTGTTTAGCCTGGCAGCTCTGGCTGAATAGAGTTCTTCAGCGGAAGCGGAAGCATGTAGTAGATTGTAGTCTTTCATGTTAGCATTTAAGGACGTCCTGGTTCCTATCGGCTTCCGGCCTCCATTGGGAATGAATTGGGGTAAATTTCAAATAAGCTCCGAGTGCAAGCACGCGCTTAGCGAACCCCCGCAAACTGTCGAGGGTGTTAAAAATAGGCTGTAGGTATGACATGGTTGATCATTTTGTGTCAAACTTCGACATAAATACGATGTTGCGTCCATATGCTAAACCCGGAAGCTTTTGGCGACTACAGAAACGGCGCCAGTATCTAACGGCATGTACGTGCGGAAGGTTGTACCCATGGCAACCAAAGGAAAGTATGTAGTTCGGAAGTTTTAATGATCAGAAAGGGGTTAGCAATATTGAATTATAATCGTCATGATTTAACATGTGAATACACCAACATGATGATACGATCCGTTCCACTAATGAGAAAGGGATGCGGGGACACGCTAGTGTTCGTTGTTGCCGTGCAACTTATATTTTTGCCAAACCTGAATCTCTATGGCGTTTTGCAATGTAAAAAATCGCCAGGGAACCGGTAGTCCAAACGCCGCATACAAGTTGACGTCAACGCTGAAGAGCTCTATGGACTGTCTTACGGTTGAATGCTATCTATTGGGTGTGCAATTTTACACCAGATGAGTTTTCATAGTTTTCAGAACGAATTTTGAAGTTACCAAGCTTTTGCTAACTAGTGCTATGTCATAGGTTTCTGGCTGTGTAGTTTCATGAGTTTTCAGAACGAACTTTGAAGCAACCAAACTTTTGCTAACTAGTGCTTTTCTGGCTGGGCAGTGAAGGCACGTGTGAGATTCCAGCCATGTAGAATTTACGTGCACTGAGCTAATTAGCTAGCCAGCTAGTCACCAGGGAAAATATTTTAGCTACGTTTTTGCACGTTTGGATGCCCTTGCATGCACTTTTCAGCCCTTAACATACACGCTATTTTGCCTTTCAACCATTAATGTATAGAATGTGCATTGTAGAAGATTTGTTTTTGACCGATTTTAATGGCCTAATGTTTGATAATGTGTTCCGTTTTGGTAAGTGTAATTTTGCTAGTCTTTAGAGTGAGTTGAGATGAATTTAGAGCCTTATAAAGGGTTCCTGTGACTTCGTTTGAAATATGCAGTGAGTGATTTTGATGCCAGTGGCCTGAAAGTTAGCACCTTTGATAGCTCTTTTAACGGGCTCCATAGGTGTGAATTACCACCAGTGTGCCCCTCCTAACTTCTTACCTTAGCTAACCAGTCTGCAGAATTTGTTAAGTTACTTGATGGAAAGTATAAAAGTATATATTCTTTTTCTTAGACCATATTCACATACATCTAAATACCCCACTGAATTGAATTAATAGTCTGTCCTGGGCTTTCTTGCAGAAGGCTACTGACTTAAAATAACTTAATTCATGGTGTTTTGAATCTGTTGATGTATTTATTTTGCCCTCCTGTAGTAATTTACAGTCATGAAAGCTAATTTGTGACTTAACTTGTTTCCCCTCTCAGGCTTTTACAGATTTATTGACCAGATGTCCTGGAAGTGCCCCCTGATGCAGACCCAGTGTAAGAACATGCTGTCACTTTTTTGTGTGTTTAGGGCAGTGTTTCCCAAACTAGGGTACGCGTACCCCTAGGGGTACGCGACGTCATTGCAAGGGGTACGGGAAAAGATTTGAAATTTAAAAGAAAAAAATGCAGGGGAAAAAAATCAAATGGCAAAGAATAATGGCAACGTAGGCTTAATACAATAAAAAAGTAACCCTGCAATCAGTCCCAGCACTTTACTATGCATGTACAAAGTTGTAGGGGAAGAACTAATAGCCTACATGCAAATGTAGGAAACGCCATGTTCTCATTACGCGTCTGCTCGCATGGTCGTAGCCTAGGAGGGAAAATGTAGGCCTAGTCTGGCATAATCAATAGGCCTACATTTTTAAAAAATGTGCTAGGCCTACATAAATATATAATGAACACTTCATGAGAGTCATCTACATTAGGCCTACGCCAAGTATAGGGCTCCTAAATCAAGACGTGTTTTTTTTCCCTAAAGCGGTCCACCTGCTGGCACGTAGGCCTACGGACCACTTTGTTGTTTGACTTGTGCGCATAGCCTACAGAAGGCAACATTTTCCCTCCGAATTGAAATGCGCAAATGTTTTTCACAACAAAGGAGTAATTTCCATCCGCCATGCTGCGTGTGTGCCTGGCCGCTATAGTACTCTCTTTCGCGCAAATTGAGCTATGGCTGGATAAGAGCACTTGGTGACCGTGTCGTCAAATCACTTTCGTTTAACCTGGCGCGGTCAAACGGGCAAGGAACACTGAACATGGATAAAACCAGAGCAGTCACGTTGGAAAGCTGTAGGACTAAGTTGGAAAACTACTTTCTTTCTCTCCCTCTCCTTCTCTCTTCCTTGCGCGATTGACAGTATTGATTGACAGCTGAGACCTCCGTTCTACAGGCGACGTGGTGTTTTATAGATAACAATCTCGTCGTCTTTTATATTCACAAGAGCACCACAATTAATATAATTTCTGAACAGGAAGTATGTGAAGTCAATCCTTCCTTGTTACATTGAATGTTGATCATCAGCCGTTAATAGGCCTATTAAAGCCGGCTGACGCCGCGGGAGAACAAAAATATAGGCCTAACTGTGCCTACTTTCGAAAGCGACCCCTCCCTCTGCTTTTATTTGTGTTGCTTGTGTGTAGCAGACGACTGACATTAAACAGGATTTCAGTCACAAGACCTCCTGTCACGCTCCCTCTTCAACTGGATGCAGAGCTCCACAGTTGTTGTTTTTTTGCTTGGTGGGTTTTTTTTGGGGGGGGGGGGGGGGGATTACGCGGATGGACACGAAGTGCTCCAAGGGGTACGTCATGTAAAAAAGTTTGGGAAACACTGGTTTAGGCTATGACAGGTTTGACACAGTATTTGCGTTTAGTGACATTTAATCTAATCTAAATCTCATCATGTTTTTATACAGTGTTGGGTAGCCACCCACGCACGTTGACACAGCCCCCAGCAGTGGGCACCCATGGGGATGACCCCAGGATTGGAGGATGACCCAATGGGGTGAGCTGCTGAGACAATATCACACATATAGATAATTGTTTTAAGTGTATGGGAAATAACTAAATGTTTGTTTACATTACACAGATGAAAATTCAGCCCACTCACTATCTATTGACACCAGTCATACAAATGTATTGACCAGATGTCCTTGAAGTGCCCCCTGACAGTGCAAGTATACATGCTGGCACTGTTTCAGTTGTTTAGGCCAGGGGTTCCAAAACGTCAGCATGGCCCCAAATATACCAATAGAGTCTGGCCAAGCCCCCCCTTACATGTTTCATGCCACACAATTTTTTCTGTGCGCCCCTTTTATAACCATTGTTTAGGTCTGTGAGTCGATGGCCCCTTCGGGATATATAAAATAAAGGTAGTAATGTTCAGAGATGCACAGAATCATGGCAATGCAGTTCTTTGCTGTAGGAAATATTTTTTTGTTCCTTATTTTTAATTTAAGGTGATGTACTCAGTTATTTAATTTATTACATTATTTTAATTAGCTTTTCCTGCCAAGCTGCTGCGGTCACCCTAGCACCCTCTTGCGGCGCCGCAGGGGTCCCTGACCCCCACTTTGAAAACCACTGGTTTAGGCTATGCACGGTTTGAGACAGTATTTGGTTTTAGTGATATGTCATAAATATTTTGTGTGATATTTATTCTCATCTAAATCTCATCTCATGTTTTTAAACAGTGGTGGGTAGCCACCCATGCACGTTGACACAGCCAGAAGCGAGTACCCAGGGCGATGGACCCAGAAGTGGAGGATGATCCAATAGGGTGAGTTGCTGAGCTAATGTCACACACATACACTCACCTGCCACTATATTAGGAACATCCTTTACAACTAATCATTGAGGCAAATTTCTCATCAGCCAATCACACTCAATGCATTTGTGCATATAGACATGGTTGATGTCAGATAACCACTTATCACAACCAAGGTATGCATAAGAGATTCCCTGATTACACAGTACATAAAATCTTGAGGCAAATGGGCTATAGCAGTCGATAACCACATTTGCTGCCACTCCTGTCAGCAAAGAACATTGAAATGAGTCAACAATTTGGACAGGCTTACCATAAACGAGACTAGAAGATCGCAAAAATGTTGCCTCAGGGTCAACATGGGTCAACTCTGCCTTACATCAACATTTCAGGCTGGAGATATAATGGCATAATAATATTTTCTTAGCACAATTTTGTCCAATTAGTACCAATTTATCTTTGTTGGAATGCCACAGCCTACCCGAGTATTGTTTCAGGCAGTTCTAAAGGCAAAAGGGGTCCAACCCAGCACTACAGAGTAGAGGTGCTCCGATTGCTCGGCTGCCGATCATGACCGGCTGATAATGGCCAAAAATAGCCTGATCGGTGATCGGAAAAACATGCCGATCAAAAAACCGATCGAGAGATATTAAATTCCTCACGCAACCATGTTGCCTTTACACCTGGCGCTGCATGTAGGCGCTGGCTCTGTTGATCTGGTGTCCTCAGTTGATCTGTGCGCTTTGCGGACACTTGAAAATATTGAATATGTACATTCCTCCTTTTGCAAGGGGGTCCTATTGGGAGTCCTCTTTATTGATAAATAGTGTTGGGAAATTCTGTGGAAAATGGACGATAATGCATTGCATTACATTACACTTTAATTAAAATTGTAGTGTGGGGATAGATGCTTTCCTCAAGAGCTCTTCAGCCATGGAGGGAGGCTGGAGTTGGTAAGAGTAGGTACTGAATCTGTAACTCTGTGATCTACAGTCCAACGCCCTAACCATGGCTGCCCCTATATGGGGCAGTGGCCTAGTGGTTAGAGAGTTGGTCTTTCAATCTAGGGGTTGCCGGTTCGAATCCCCCCTGACCTCTCCCTACATCTACATCCATGGCTGAAGTGCCCTTGAGCAAGGCACCTAACCCCACATTGCTCCAGGGACTGTAACCAATACCCTGAAAAATAATAGTTGTAAGTCGCTTTGAGTAAATGAAAGGTTCAGCTAAGTGTAATGTAATGTAATGTAAAATGGAGTTAGTAGTGGAGAGTGGTGTGTCTGGATTTCCATTCATTTTTTCTTTTTTTAACTGAAAATGTCTTTGCCTTTGCCTTTGTCTTTGTCTTTGCTCCACAGTGTGAGGAAAAGACGCATACTAGAGGGAGTCGAGGACTTGGCTGGCCTACAAAATGTCACTAAGGGATGCAACTGACAGCTGAAGTAGGATCTTTTTTGTTTTTTGGCCATGACAATGCTTTGACAGTTGATAATAAACTGATAATTACGATACCATGTGCACATCATTGTTTTTATGGGTTTTTTTAAAATAATAAAATGGATGTACTCATCGAAACCACTTGGTGATGTTGTTTTATTGATTGTTAACCAAATTATACTTGTAATAGATATGAATGCAAAGTTTATTAGAGCTTTGGCCTCAATTGCTATGTGGAAAATATTGCTCCATGTCTCCATTACGGAGAAATCTGATTATTTTGCAGGATTAATTCATGCAAAAATGTCCAATAAAATTGAGGCGACAATATTACACATGATATAATGGAGGGAATCCTTCCAGTTGAAATGAGGAAAGTTCCTTGATTTATTTGCAATTTTACACATTTTATTCATGCAAAAATGTCCAATAAAATTGAGGCGACAATATTACACACGATATAATGGAGGGAATCCTTCCAATTGAAATGAGGAAAGTTCCTTGATTTATTTGAAATTTGTCATAATTTATTCATGCAAAAATGTCCAATAAAATTGAGGCGACAATATTACACGTGATATAATTGAGGGAATACTTCCAATTGAAATGAGGAAATTTCCTTGATTTTTTCAGAATTTTGCCTGATTTATTCAAGGACACAGGGAAAAGTGCACAATTATTTAACGTTATTTTGCAAAGAATATTTAGATTATTTGCTTAATAATAACAAGGGGAAAATTTTGTTTAATATTTTTACGCGTAATAAATCGCCTCAATTTTTTTATGCATTTCCATTGTGTCTCTTTTTACAGTGATAGTACTACCTCAAAATGAATTAATCGAATATGGACACCATCACCAGACAAGGTGTTCTCTTAATTACATTGTATCTATAGGTAGTCATACATGGAGAATTCATCTCCATACTCAGAGTTAAGATTAGAATCAAATTACATGATTTCATAGGTTGAATAGATGTTTACAAGTGACTTTCATGTCAATAAGCTGTTCTTTTGAATGAAAATGTATTCTCTACTTCCACTTTTATTTTAATGCTTATTATAACATTATGCAATATGTCCACCTCAATCCACCTCTTCCATTATGAGACAAATTTACACACATAAGTCTGGATGTGTCTAAATATAATATGCACATCTACATTTTGTGCATTAGGAATTCATTGTTTGCCAATTTTATTGCGGCAAGGTGAAACGTGGATCAAAACAGTTTATGTTATTGTGAGGAATTTACTTGATATATGTTAACTCATTCCCAACCATTAGGCCTATCAACCTCCTCCTCTCCAGTGATTTGGCAGGACACACAATATCATGCACTGCATGGCACTTTTGCTGCAAATGCAACAAAAGCAAAGTATGACGTTTTGCGATGATCCGTCCTATCTAATTCCGATGTCACATGGTTACATAAAATGCCCCACATTATCAAATCTCTATATTGAGTCAGGCCCACATACCCCTTCCTATCCTCCTGCCAGTCACCGAAGTGGGATGGGTGGTATTGGACAGGGCTTTAGTCACACTGCTCCTGTATCTGCCACTTATATGGGTTCTCATTGTTTATCAACACAATGTTATGAAGAGGGGCAGGACACTGGCAGCCAACCACATGAGCTAATTTTTTTGACAGACAGCGGTTTCCAACAATCAGAGGCTGAGTTGTGCGCGGCTAGGTTTGCAGTCAGGTTATAAACAAAATTTAGAACCCATGTATTCTCAAGGCACACAAAGACATCACAACTTGTGCTTGCCTCATCCAACACTGCATCTGCAAGAAGTGGCATGGAGTACATGGAGTCAGTTGCTGCAATTCAGCAACTCCAGGAGGGGTGATTAGGAATAGGTTGACTTAGTATACCAAGTAAACAATTTTGGTTAGAGTAGAGGAGGGTGACTGTATGTGCATATACATTTGTCCAACAATAAAGCAATCACTAACCACTTCACCAGAGGGCTAGGATCATTAGTGGGACAGTCAGAGCCTGTCACAAAGAAAGTATGACTTTTAATGTATGCTGATGACATTACCTTAGTGGCACATATCGCTGACACAGACACCCCCGACACAAGACATCAACAGCCAAGGACAGTAGAGCAAGTGGTAGTTTTTAGGTACCTAGGCATAGAAATGTAGCCTGGTACTGACCATCCCTACTACCATTTCATTTCGTATTCATGGTCTGGAGGTTGTTTGATCTGACACGATTGCAGGAAACGGGAAGGAAATGGTCGGAAAAATCAGGATAAGTTGTTGAACAAACATGTCTGACGTCTATCTCTGACGATGTAGGACCGTTTAACAGACATGTCTGACAGAATATCCTACCGTAAGATAAAATTACAATGTAGGACCGCTTGTCAGAACACCGGCCAAATCCTACCGGCAACATTGCTCCACAGAAAACTGGTATCAGAAGTAGTGTGGAGTCAAGTCTCATGGCGGAAGTACGTAGGATGGTGCGCAAGGCTAATAGAAATGGGCACCCTCCTGTCCTTCTCACAGCACATGAACACAATATTCAAAAAAGGACATTCCAAGTCAGCAAGGACATTCTGATTTTTGATACCTCCTCCTCGTATAACTTAACCTATTGTGTCCTGGAGACACATATGCAGGTTTTTCAGGATCTTGAGATTTTAGCTGTTTTATTAACTATGTGGGTATGTTAGAGCTGAATGAACACATTACAATGGAAGGGGAGGGTATTTTTAAATGGGCTTTTAAATGTAACTCATTTCATGTTTGTATGTGCTTCGGAGGCTGAGATATTGCGGATTTAATAGGAAGAGGGCACCCTTTCCCAAAAAGGGCTTGGGACAAAATGGGTTCATTAGCAGTCCATTTTTGAATATTGTGTTCATGTGCTGTGAGAAAGACAGGGAGGTGCCCATTTCTGTGCCTAGGCACCTTAAAACTACCACTTGCTCTTCTGCCTGCCATTGGCTCTCTCTCTCCAGCTGAGCACCGTTATTGATACACTGCAGATGTACATTCCAGTATATTTTAACTAGGCCAATTTAAAGTCTATACTTGCACAATTCTACCAACAGAAGATAACAGACAGACTCTCTTTTCCTCCTGCTCCCCTGTTCAGCAGGGCTGGATCCCCACATGGCTGCATGCTGAGCCCCCATCTACAGTCTATCCGTCCTTGACTGCAGTATGGCCAGCAAAAGGGACTGAAGGTGGCAGCCTGGTGTACAGAGACAGAGACAAATGTCTCTAGCTCTGAAAGAAAAGAAAACTAAATACATCATTGCTGCATTCAGGAGGCACACCTATAGCGAGAATAGACCTAGCCCTTTCTGAACTTCCCACTGTCTCTACAGAGCTAAAACATTGTCTTGGACATTATCCTGGTTCTGAGTTCTTCGGTCTCTACAGATGTATCATTGGTCCTTACTTTGATGATACATCTGTAATGCCAAAGACTAAAACCACATTTCACACACATGGACTGTCTGACTGTTCATTACAATCTCTTGTTCCCCTGATCTCCTTCCATCCTCCGATTGTTGTGCAATAATTGATACAGTGCAATGTGTTGAGCTGAATTTTTGCCGTACTACAGAACAAAGGCCAGCCTTGTAATTAATGGTTATAATTGTCACAGAGTGGCCATCTCAGCTGAATTATGTACAGTACATTAAGCAAGACAATCTATGCAATAACTTTGGATGACTGATGTGCAATACCAGCCTGAGTATGTCCTTTGTGTATATATTCTCACACACACACACACACACACACACACACACACACACACACACACACACACACACACACACACACACACACACACACACACACACACACACACACACACACACACACAATGCCACTCCCTTATCTTCACTCTATTCTATTCTATTCTATTCTATTCTATTCTATATATTATTCACATCAGTCTGCCTCTTGATCCCCTTTATAGGCCTAGATATACAGTGATCTGAGCACAGCAATTAACATGAAGTAATTGCCATTGTACAAAGGATAATATTAGAAAATATTCGATTTAGGGACATTCAGACTCTTGTGTGCATTTATTTTGAATGCAAGAGGTGTGGAAACATTGTGTGGTGGTTTGAGGTGGAAACATTGTTCATGGTATAATGCATTAAAAGTGTAAATAGGGAGATATTGAAATACAAATGGTCAATTTATGGAAAAGATAATCTCCTGTTGCAAACATGAATTCAGTCTACACTGAAATAATTTCCTTTGATATCTATCTTAAATCTGAGTATGGAAATGAATTCTCCTTGTATGAAAACCTGATGCTACATAATGTACTTAAGAGTTTACCTTGTGTAATCAAAGAAATGTACACCGTAGACTGGTGACGGCGGCCATATTGGATTCCTTCATTTTGATGTACTATGGGAATTTAAGGCATTAAGCACCCTTCAAACCCCCTGAAAATGTTGTATATCAAACATGAACACTATCAAAGACAATAATGTCCTTAAAGGGAAAATATGAGCAGTGAGAAGTGCAGTATTTTGGGGTCAAAAATCAGTGTTTTTTGTGGTGTCATCCCATGTTCTACTGCCCATAACTAAAGAATGGAAAAATGTAGACACAAACTTCTTTTTTCAGGTGAAAGTAGACAGTTCAGTGCAGTTTTCTGTAGTATTTGTGTTCACAGAGACAAAGAGCATTTTTTTCTGTGGATCTTGAAAGATTAGTAAAAATGTTAAAAATCGCTGACAATATGAGGCTCTCTGCTTTTAAAATGGCTGCCAGCCAATGATATAAGCATTTTCTTCCAATCTGAGCTTAACTCTGATGACATAATGGCTTTCCCCATGTCTGACAAAAGACAGAGGGGTGTCGCGCCAAAAACTCCAGTCCTTGTGGGTGCGTTGGTTCCAAAGCGATAATCCACAGAAGCAAAGAGTAGAACTCGCACACCAGCAGCCGATGCAATAATTGATTTATTGCTTTACATATGTACAAGTGATCAAGGTGCTACCCAAAAGTGCAAAACGTTTTCGGTCACCAGACCTTCCTCAGTGCAAACAGACAAAATCACAGAGGACTTCCTTATATAGAGTTCACCTAATAGGTGCTAACCATGTCAATCAACAGTCGGTTAGGTTGACGTGTACTGACAGTGTTGGAGGATACCAAAAGGCATAGGCCTATGTCAAAGGAGACATTGGTTAGTTTAAGGCATAGTCCAAAAAATAAAAAATATATAATGCGAGTGACATAATAATAAAAAAAATAAATAAAATAAACTTGGAGAATAAAGTGAAAATTAAGAAAAGATGAATGCAGACATTGTACATCGCACTCTTAAGTGCATATTAATACCAAAAGGTAAGCTATGAAGTACCACATTACTTAGAGGAAGCAAGTCAGATCGAAATCATCATTTAGACCCCTAGGATGCATTGTTTTTAGATAAAAGATCCACCTGGCTTCACATTGTAGAAGGGTCTGTGGCGTACATCCTCTCCTACGGGTGGGAAGGACGCGGTCAATGCCCATAAATTTCAAGTCAGACACTGTGTGTTTCGCTTCAGCAAAGTGGCGCGCAACAGGTGACTTGGGGTCGTTCCTATTGACCGCACTGCGATGTTCGTTAATGCGGACCCTGAGTTGTCTGCGCGTACATCCAGTGTATTGCAGGCCACACGAACAATACAGTACATACACAACATTGGTGGAGTTGCAAGTGATGAATCTTCTGATGTCGTATGTTTTGCCTGTAGAGAAACTGGTGAATGAAGTGCATTTGTGGACATTATTGCATGAAGTGCAATTGCGACATGGGAAAAATCCAGTCATGTCATCGAGGCGCTCACGAGGGCGAAGGGAGCGATCAAAAGTGTCTGAGTGGACCAGCTTGTCTTTAATGTTGGGAGACCTGTAGTGTGTAAAAAGTGGGGGGGTAGGGAAAAGTTCTGCACATTTCGTATCAGCCTGCAGGACATGCCAATGCTTTTTTATAGTGTTCTTAATGTGATGGCTGAGTGGAGTGTAGGTAGTGCAGCAAACGAGGGGGGGCTTGTCATGTTCAGGTTTGGCTCTGGTATGTAGCTGGTTATCCTGGCCGTGTGTTGTGTTCCTGACCCGCGTTAGGGCATTATCCAAGCACTGTTTGGAGTAGCCGCGTTCGCTGAAGTCCTGGTATAGCTTTTGCGCTTCAGAGTGGAAATCGTTGTCTTTCTGGCAGACGCGCCTAATGCGCAAGAATTGGCTATAGGGGAGGGCGTCCTTGCTGGGCTTGGGGTGGAAGCTAGTGGAATGTAGGTAACTGTTCTTATCAGTGGGTTTCCTATATAAGGTTGTGTATAGCTGATTATCCTCGCGCACTGCCCATGTATCCAGAAAGTGTATTTTCTTCTTGTCGTACTCCAAACTGAAGTTGATGGAATCCACCAGACTGTTGACATATTGGTGGAAATCAAGTAGGCTAGCTCATTTTCAGTCCCCCTCCATAAAATAAACAGGTCATCAATGTAGCGTTTATACAGTAGTATATTGTCCAAAAAGGGATTGTTAGAGTGGATGTATCTCTGTTCGAGGAAGCCCATAAAAAGATTGGCATAGTCAGGCGCAAAAGTCGCGCCCATTGCCGTGCCCCTCACTTGTAGGTAGAAATCATTGTTGAACAAAAAATAGTTCTTTGTAAGGATCAATTTGGCCATTTCACATAAAAAGGAGGTAGGTGGAAGGCTGTTGGGGCGCGTGTCTAAGAAAAACTCAAGGGCAGTAAGACCAATGTCGTGGGGGATATTAGTATACAGACTTGTGACATCCATAGTGACTAAGTAAATGTCATCCCCAAAAAGGTCCACATTAGTTAGTGTATCAATGAAGTGACTCGTATCTCTCAGGTATGATGGTAAGCTCTCAACCAGTGATCTTATATGGGCATCGATGAAGATGGATAGTGGTTCTGTCAGAGAGCCATTGCTGGAGACAATGGGGCGTCCAGCCGGAAATTGGGCATACTGCTTATGTACTTTGGGTAGGACATAAATTACGGGGGTTACGGGGTTCTGAGTCATGAGATAGTCTCTTTCCGATGAAGTGAGGTATTGTTGATTAAAGCCTTCTTTAATGAATGTATCAATTTCACGTTTGTAAGAAACAGTGGGGTTGCCCGGCAGTTTCATGTAGGAATGCGCATCAGATAATTGCCGTATTACTTCCTGCTCATAGTCTGTACACTGCTAAAAAACAAACTCCTTGTTTTCCTGCCCACACGTTGATATGAGTAAGCAGGACTAAGATGACAGGAAAACACTATTAACTTCCAATACGAAGTTGTTATATCAAGTTGTACATGCATGCATCTGTCATACTTCCAAATCCAAGTGAATTCAACTTGTCTGCGCGGGGGCGTGATCGAGAAGTCTACATGCAACGGGGTTACCTCCAGGGGCACAACATGTGGTTGAGATTGTCAACGGCTCAAAGCGCACATTTGGTGCTTATCTTTGCCTTTTCCCTCTGATTGAAGCGGATACCAGACTGAGACTGCTCGGCTGTGATTTCATCAAGAGGTTGGAGTTCTTATATTTTACTGAAAATAAGATTATGTAATTTGATATTGCACCTCTATCAACCTGTTGTTTTAAACATAGGCTACACAACGTAGGCTATGGTCAGTCCGTTTTGAAATGAAGTTGCCAGCTAGCTTTCGTCGTATAGTGTAGCCTACATGGTGTAAGGACAAGCGATTGCACCTCATGATCTTGCAATTGTAGGGTCGCAACAAAATGCTTACACCGATTTGTCACTCTCACTTTTTTGGGAGTCGGGCCAAGTACTTGCTCAACCGCAGGTCAATCGTGAGTCTCGCATCGTGTAGTGTACATGGGGTAACGACAAGCGATTTCGCCTCACGATGGTGCAATCGTAGGGCCGTGAGAAAATCAAAACCGTTTGGAATCCTGGTCGCGCCTCGTGAGTAAATTGCACAGTTAAAGCAGTGCTACGACCCGATTTGACTCTAGTATTACACTTGCACAAACGAATAGCTCTAGGGCCGTGCAATTCTCTCCTCCTGAGTGGGTCCTTGTCTCCACCTCAGGTGCGCAAGTTCCCTCCTCTGTAGACCCGGGAAACATTTGTCATGTCTTACAGTGGGAGCATTCGGCTCGCATCCGACTGCCGGCTTGTATCGTGTGAGGACTGTGAGATGTGCGCTTTTATATCATGAAATTCCCTCGTGCAGTGTGAGCACTGAGCAGGAGCTTAATATCCACGAGTGAAAATAACGCACAGTGTATGCTCGGTAGTCCTGAGATGTGATTTTTTTAAGCCCATGCGATCCCCTCGTGCAGTATGAACAGGACATGAATTCCTGCGATTGGAAATAGCGCACAGTGTAAGCTCACCAAGTAAACTTACCCCACGTTCTGTCCTATTTTGATTTTTTTTTTTCTGACAGATGAAGTTAGTAGACCTATTGTATGTAATATTATTGTTAAATGTACCGGTAGTGTGTGCTGGCTGTGTGTTTCAGATCTGTAATCATGTTTGTATTGTACAATGTTTGTATTTTTTGTAGGCTACAGATCTGCAGGGAGTTTCATTGCATTACAAACGTTCATCTAATGGCCACATTCCAGTCTGCATTGGTTTGCCCCAGCATTGGTGAAGCTTTACAGAAGGAAGGAGTTGAATTCAGGGCCCTCCTCGCGCCTCTGGATTAAGAGGTAAAACAATTGATTGAAGCCAATTTGTCCTTCACTTCCCAAAATCAGGTCATTCCATGTGAAATCAGATACTATGGGGTCTAATGGGTCATGGCATCCAACCGTCATTTGCACCAATCTGGCACTGAGAAACAGACAAAGACAGAAAAGAGATTTACTTGATAAGTGATCTAGTTTTCAGTAGATGTAATTGACTACTGAGCGACTCTTTTTGAACTCAACAGTGGGTGAGTCTGTTGGGCCCAAATAAAATCAGGGAGGGTTTGGTGAAATTATAGTCCTTGAATATGTAAATGTGTTTATTAATGGGGTCATTGCATTATTATTTGCCTATGATATATATATATATAATATGATGAAATGTATGATGAATAATATGAATAAAATGCCTGTCCCCTCAAGAGGCTGATTTCAGATGGGATGTGTCAAATCTGTAGGCCTACCAAGTGTCTATATAAATGCATTATCCTTTTCCTTGAGATGTAGATATTCTGCTGAGTACTTTGATAATGCATGTGCCTTCCTGTGTCTAGTCATCCTTTTATTAAGTGGTCATGTGTGTTCTGCAATATAAGGATCAGAACATTTCCAACAACATACCACATTATTTAACTTGTATCTTGGAGTTTTGTCCTTGGCCGGTGCAGTCTCATTTTTAGTGTGTTTGCTGGTCTGAAGTATAGGCCTAATGGAAGTAGAATCTTATGTAACACAATTCCAGTACTTAAAGTCAAAATCCTGCCATAAGTGTTCCAAAGAGTATAGTTGCAAACGACAACCTGAATAAAAAAACACTTCATTTTGGGACTGGAAGATGCCTCACTTCACATTCGAATCATTTTAAAGCTCCAAATAGAAGTTGATTTGTTTACTACTAAACTAAGTTTTCTGACATGACCTGAGTAAATAACAATATTCACTGACATGCAACATGTATATTTTGTATCTATGTGCTCAGGTGACTGCGATAGCCGAACAAAGGAGGAGAGTGGCCTTGGAGGGATTGCCCCTGTTCCTAAAGGAGGACCCTTCCAATCTTTTCAAGGCCTGTCTGGTAATTACTAATTTACTCTCTGATACTCCAAAAGTGCATGTATTTTCATCCTCTACTTCAGTGTTTCCCAACCAGGGGTACGTGTACCACTAGGGGTACGCAACCACATTGCAGGTGGTACTTGGAAAAATATAATTTTAACAAATACATGGAGCTTAGTTACATTGGGATAGAGAAAGCGATATAAAACTTGACTTAGGGGGTACTCATGGCACAACGAAAATGCTTAGGGGGTACACAAGACAAAAAAGGTTGGGAAACACTGCTCTACTTGACTCCCATCTTTTCACTTGGCTCTCTCCAACAGTGTATAGGGCAACTCCTGCCAATTTCAATATGCTGTTGTATTGCTCACGCTACCTTTGACTTGTCGGTACCCGGTGACGCCGCAGTTTTTGGCCCAGCCCTATCCTATTCTATTCTATTCTAATGGGGGCAACTTTTGTTTACATTTTTTTTAAAAGAGCAAAAAAATAAGCATAGGTCTACTCCAAATATTTTGTCCTGTCCTGATTGCTCTCACGCCCATCTTCTTTCACTCCTACTGAGGCTCGATCCTCCGTAAGCGAAAAAATATCTGGGCAATAACCAATGAGCGTTCAGCATTTTGCCATTGACTAAGCACATATTTACATGCCATTGAAGTCCAGTGAGACTCCACTCACTACCGTTGTCATGAGGGGAAAAAAACTTCAAGCAGACCTTAGGCGAACCGCAGAATCTTATTATTGCCTGCTTTCATCAAGTGCATATCTATTGAGCACATGCATATCTATTGAGCCGGATCTGAAATGGCAATGTAATAAAGTTGGCTAAAACATTGGCTGTTATCACAGAAGCATGATTGACTTGGAGTTGCATTAAGTTGTGTTGGTGTTCTTTTAGTTTTATTATTTTATTCTATTATTGTTTATTGTAGTATTGTATTATTAATTATAGTGTGTTTCATTCAGACATTCAGTATTGTCTTTTCTGTTTGTACACGCAGGACACAGATGAAGAGCAAGACTACACCATCTTGATGATGTATGAAGATGCCGTCTGCGCCATCGCGTCCCTACCTGCAGTCAGCAATATCTGCATCTTCTTGGAAGAGAGCGTGATCATCCAGGACATTAAGGACCTTCCCTCTTCAACTGCTTACTTATTTGGCCTGCTCTACTGTATCAACATGGCATTGAGATACAGCTTCAACGTGATACAGAAGCTCTTCCTCGGCATGGGGGCCAACTGCCTCTGCACGAGCG
>NC_085866.1:45101642-45144142 GCF_034702125.1 Engraulis encrasicolus | reverse complement strand
TGCTGCTGTCAACTGTAGAGACAGTGGCGGGCTGGGGTGAGGCGGTTCGCTCTTTATGGAAAAAGTATTTGAGTTTCAGTGTGCGATAGAACTTAAAAAGTTCAACTTTGGTCTGAAAGGGATTTGCATTGGGGGTAGGGACAAAGGATAGTCCTTTATTGAGCAGACTTTTCTCATCTTGATTGAAGACTGTGTCCGAGAGGTTAACTAATAGTAGGTCACCTTCTTCTTGGATCGGTTGCTTTGCCGTGTTGGGGGGAGATGCGCCGAGGTCTGGTGGTCTCTTCCCCTTCCGCGCCCTCTTGCCCCGCCTGTGGGCCTTGCTGGATCTGTGTTGTGTTGTCCTTGACGCGCACGTTCCCAGTCTGAAAACATAAAAATAAGTGCTATTTTCAAATTCATACCTTATTTAGTCCAAAAGAAAAGTGATTGCAGGATTTTAACACGGTGGCGGCGGCCATATTGGATTTTGCCCGTTTGAGGCATTTCGGTACATTTTTGCGTCCGGCATACGGCAGATTTGGATTCAGCACCCTTGAATAGAGCTCTTCAGCGTTGACGTCAACTTGTATGCGGCGTTTGGACTTCCGGTTCGATGGCGATTTTTTACATTGCAAAACGCCATAGAGATTCAGGTTTGGCAAAAATATAAGTTGCACGGCAACAACGAACATTAGCGTGTCCCCGCATCCCTTTCTCATTAGTGGAACGGATCGTATCATCATGTTGGTGTATTCACATGTTAAATCATGACGATTATAATTCAATATTGCTTAGGGACTGTTCGTTATTTATTTTTGGGGTCGCCGGAAGATGTCCACCTTTGATCGTCAAATTTTGCATGACCCTCCCCTAACGAGCTTCAAAACTTTGATGACCCTCCCCGCGACGCCGTCAAAAAAATGCATGACCCTCCCCTATGGAGAAGTAGTAAATAGCCCTATTCTACCTTATTTTTTATTTTTTTGACAAACGTTGATTGACCAACGCTGCTGCTAGCTTACTGGATGTTATTGTAGGCGCCCTCTTGAAAACTATAGTAGTCTACTTCACGAACGCGGGGGCATTTCATACATTTATAATTTGATTTAGCTTATGATAACTTATGATAGCTCTTCGACACAACAGAACACAACGGGGTATGAATCTGTGATCAATTTTAGCTAAATGGAGAAGCGTTTCTGAGGCTATGTTACATCAAAGCATACAAACAAGGTAGGAATGCTTTTTTCTAATAAATGTGCCAAACATTTTTGGATGACCCTCCCCTAGCCAGCTTAAAAGAAATTGATGACCCTCCCCTCAGCAATGAAAAAAATGACGTGACCCTCCCCTATTTTCTTCCGGTGACCCCGAAAATAAATAACGAACAGTCCCTAACCCCTTTCTGATCATTAAAACTTCCGAACTACATACTTTCCTTTGGTTGCCATGGGTACAACCCTCCGCACGTACATGCCGTTAGATACAGGCGCCGCTTCTGTAGTCGCCAAAAGCTTCCGGGTTTAGCATATGGACGCAACATCGTATTTATGTCGAAGTTTGACACAAAATGATCAACCATGTCATACCTACAGCCTATTTTTAACACCCTCGACAGTTTGCGGGGGTTCGCTAAGCGCGTGCTTGCACTCGAAGCTTATTTGAAATTTACCCCTATTCATTCCCAATGGAGGCCGGAAACCGATACGAACCAGGAAGTCCTTAAATGCTAACATGAAAGACTACAATCTACTACATGCTTCCGCGTTACTGAAGAACTCTATACCCCTAAACAGAGAAATTAGAACACAGGGAGAAGGCTCAGTCTCATTGGTTCCCATTGTAGCCAGTTAGCTTTGCATGCATACTGCAGTAACGAGCGTAGGCCAGTCCTTCATGTGGGAAAATGTATGGAATGGAAAGGGGAACCCATGCTAAATACATTGCCACTGCCATTTCCAGTCACAAATATTATCAACAAAACATTCCTGGTAAGCACTATGACTGTTGTTTAACAATAGGCTGTATTGACAAATCGTTCAGGTGTGTAGTTTTACAGCAGGTTAGAAGATTTCAACCTGTAGTATTACTCGCTAGCATCGTGCTAATGTTTATGGGTTTGGCCCCATAAAAATTTAGCTTTGTGACCCAGTAGCCTATATAATAATCTAGTGGCGCAAAATAATCGAAACGCTACTCAAATGGGGTCTTATTATTTCTAGCTTCGAACTTAATATTAATATTTCAGGACAAACAATTATAAAAAAATCACAAAAATTATAATGGTAAAAAACTCCATTGACACCCATTCATTTTGCACTGTCCCGTGGTTAGGGTTAGCCAGTGGCTAGTAGCAAGTTCCGTGAGTGAACAGCCCCTGCCCTAAATCAGTTGTATGCCGAAAATTAACATGATTTGCCTTCAGGACCTTAACCCTATCGCGCCGGATGCATCATCTATGATGCATCAAATTCAAAGCCCTCTCCACGCTGACACAAAAAAAAATCCATCTCAAAAACATCCTGCGTGTCATTTCCAAACGTCCTGCAGTACGCGGAAACCGCCACAAGAGAGCAGCGGTCAACAACAAGTTGATCACAGCTCGGCGAAAAATGCAAAAATGGAGTAGAAGCGGTTTCCCTGACCGACGCTGAGATATCGACAAATTGCAAAAGGTTTGTGTACAAATTTCCGAAATATAACTCTACATCCTTTAATTTGAACACTTGCTTTGTGCAATTAATCAAGGAAGAGTTTATATTTTTACACCGTGTTGCAGAGAGATCGTGCTAAAACTGATGAGACATATAAGCACCATCCGGCGGTGGCAGGAAGTCAGCCATCAATGCATTTGCTCCATAGGGAAACTTACAAAGCATACCACGACGATCGTTTAACAAAACACACAAGTTGTTTTACTTCAAGACAAAGATATTGCCTTAAGAAACACGTTTTACTTGCGATTTTGAAAATGTAATGCAAAATGTTGAAATTATGATCTCGTAAAAAATGCATTGAAGTGAATGGAGAAATAGTCCAATTGTAGTAATGGACCCATATATTCAAATTACACATCAAAAATGAATAATGATCTATATTACACTCATAAATAGGTTGTTAAGCATTCGATCAGCTATGTTTTTACATAGATTTTAAAAAATTACCCAACCAGGCTGTGGGAAATGTAAAATATGGTCCTGCTAAAACAAGGATAGGCTTAAAAAAATGGCAGGATCTCACTAAATATTTAAAGATAATCCTCAAATTAAATTGTCTGACAACTTTTTTAAATTAAAAAAAAGATGCAAATGCATTAAAAGTCATTTTTCAATGGTCATGAAATTGGAATTTTCATTCCCTTTAAAGCCTGATGCATCATATATGATGCATCAAATATCTCAGTGACCTTAACAAAATTTAGAATTTTTTTTTAACATTTCTTATAAGGGACCAATATTGAAGCAAATTCCAAAAAAATATAATTTTCTCTCATTGCTTTCATGGTTCAGGTTTCACAGGGTTAAATAAGCACCTTTTCAGAAATCCTGCCTAGACTATCTTGCTTGACACACAAGGCGGAAGTTGCGTTTACACCGTGCGTCATGACGTCAAAGTAAAGTAGCAGTGGGAAGTTGTTTAGCTTACAGTGAGCTACTCGCTTGAAATTAATAAACAACATCACATTTGTGTCTACAATGTGCCGTTCTAAGACAGTGCATATTTGGTATGTTTAAGATGAAACTGTTCTATGCAGTTACTTACTAAAACGTGCTGTTTAGCTGGCATACTGCGTCTGGCACCGGTGAAGTAGCTTTAACTATGCTAATGTTGTTTAGCTAGCATAGGTGCAGTTTATTAAAGGTAATCACGGTGTTTTCTGATACTTCAAAAATGGCATGCACATTGGAAAAGGTACTTGGTGATGCTCGCACTTTACTCGAGCGTTTGAAAGAGCATGACACGGCAGCGGAAAGTTTAATAGAACAGTCCGGAGCTCTTAGCCAAAAGGTCCACAGCATGAAGGAAGTCAGCAACTCTCTCCCAGATAAGGTAAGTTACATTTTCCTTCAAGCTTTACGACGGGCTTGTGGTTTACCAAAGCACAGAATACCCAACGAAATCCTAAGTAAGAAGGTCATGTTTTAAGCTGTTGATCAAGTCAAGTCAAGTCAAGTTTTATTGTCAATTTCTTTACATGCACTGGTCATACAATATTTTGAAATTGCGTTTCTTGCTCTCCCATGCAGACATAGACTAATCTAGGTAAGGACTTAGACAGTATGGACATAGACAGTACTCATACATGGACATAAGTCAGTATGGACATAGACAGTGCTCATACAGAAATTTAAAGTGCAAGACTGGACAACAGAAGACTTGTAGAGAACATACATTAAGAGGAGGTATTTTGTTGTGCTTTTTCTAAAAGTCCTTTATAGCGTTCTGACATAGTAATAGTAGCATTTGAAGAAAATAAATAATTAAAATAGGTTTATCAATACACCAGCAGCAGTGTGTGTGTGTGTGTGTATGTGTGTGTGTTTGTGTGCGTGTGTGTGTGTGTGTGTGTGTTTAGTGCAGGTAGAAAGTGCGGTGTGCGTCTGTGTGTGTGTCTGTGTGTGTGTGTGTGTGTGTGTGTGTGAGTATGTATGAGTTGTGTGTCAGTGTGTGTATCTTTGGGTTTAGTGCAGAAAGTGCGGTGTGCTTGTGTGTGTGTGTGTGTGTGTGTGTGTGTGTGTGTGTGTGTGTGTGTGTGTGTGTGTGTGTGTGCATGTGTATGTTTTGAGTTAGTGCAGGTTGAAAGTTCAGTCTCAGATGTAGTAGTGCAGGTGGAATGTTCAGTCGCAGATATGGTGGTGGGGATGAGAGGGGGAGGGTTGTCAGTGGCCTGGCTGGCTAGAGGCTGACAGTGGAGGGAGAGTGGGTTGAGTGTTCAGTATCTTGATTGCTTGATGCATCGTGCTGCTTGCAAGCCTGGTGGTACGGGAACGGAGGCGCCTGTACCTCTTTCCAGAGGGCAGGAGGCTGAACAGTTTGTGTGCAGGGTGGCTTGTGTCTTTGATGATCATCAGTGCTTTCCGGGTGAGGCGTGCGGTGTAAATGTCCTGCAGGGAGGGGAGTGTTACTCCAATGATCTTCTTCGCTGTGTTCACAACACGCTGGAGTGTCTTCCTGTTTTTCTCCGTGCAGCTTCCTCCCCACACTGTGATGCAGCTGGACACGACGCTCTCTCTGGTTCCTCTGTAGAATGTTGTCATGATGGAGGGTGTAGCACTTGCCTTCTTTAGTTTGATCTTCATTTTGTTACAGTACATAGAGGAGACATCCGAGATGCAAGAGCTGACAAGATACAAACCACACGTACTTCTTGCTCAGGAAAACACGCAAATTAAAGAACTGCAGCAGGACAATAGAGGTAAGTGTTTGGTGAAGGCCTAGGTATGCATGATTAGAGTAATGATGTTGGGTTCAAAACGTCTATTTATGGTCAGGAAGCCAGGTGTCAGGTTTCATGGAGAATGTACCTTCTGTGCTTATAAAACTTTCACAACAACAACCACAACTCAAATGTGTTATTTGTTCCATCCCGCAGAGCTTTGGGTGTCTTTGGAGGAGCATCAGTATGCACTGGAGTTGATCATGGGTCGATATCGCAAACAGATGCTCCAACTAATGATGGGGAAGAAAAAACTTGACACAAAACCGGTGTTGAATCTTCACGAGGACCATGCCAAGGTTCCTGTTTACCTGGGCATTTAACTTTCCCGCCCCCTCACCAAATGCAAAGGTGTGCTATAGGCTATTTTCATGCATTTGTGCCATTGTAACAGCTTAGCTCTTGTGATTGCAGGAGGTGCAGAACCAGCTGGAGAGGATATGCGAGATGGGCCAAGTGATGAGGAAAGCCGTTCAGGTGGATGACCAGCACTACTGCTCAGTACAAGAAAGACTTGCACAGCTCGAGGTAAGCCAACTCATTGTGTCAGGTCACAGGTGTGCAATACCGGTAAATAACCAAAGCAAAAGGGTACAGTGAGGTTAACCTAGGTGTTAAGGGGGGTTTAGAGTCGCGCGTTCGCGGGGGTTCTGCACAGAGAATGAGCCACAGTGCCCCCCTGTGCAGCGACAAAACGACCCCTGGCTGCAGTACACGCATGTTTCTCCCAGGCTGAAATGTCCGTGAGCTGAGCTATGCTTGAAGACGGTGATTGGTCAATGCGCTTACGGCAGTCCGGGGGGAACTCAGCCCTGATAGGTCAGTTGTGTTCTATTCTTCTACCCTACCGCGGAGGTTTGAAGGAAAACGAAAAACACGATGCAGATGACTTGGCAGGAAATCACTGGAGTTTACTTGACAGGGAGAAGAGAAACTGTTTTTTATTTCAGTAGTACAACTTCCAAAAAATCAATTAGAAATATCCATAAAAGGCCATCATGGAAATGATATGTTTGTAGTGTGGTAGTAGCAAAGAAGCCTCTTTGTTCTTTTGTAGTGTGGCAGCTAGCTCATTAAAAAAGGGTTCGCTAATGTCCTGTAGAGTTTGAATGGGTTTGGCTGACAGTTGCTAAGCTAGCTGTTAATTAGATAGGCTATCTATTGTATTTAAAAATGGCTTTTGTTTCATTTAACCACCTCAACTGTAAAACATGAATAAAGAGAGACTCTTGTATGCTATCATCCATGTCTAATTACGCCACAACTTTTTAAATTAATAGCAAGAAGCCTCTTTGTTGATACAGTATATAGTACAAGTAGTGTGGCTAGCTAGCTTCTAAAACAGGGTTTGCTAATGTCCTGTAGAGTTTGAATGGGTTTGGTTGACAGTTGCTAAGCTAGCTGTTAATATGGCCATTAGATGTATTGTATTTAAAACGGCTTTTGTTTGGCATTTTAACCACCTGAACTGTAAAACATGAATAAAGAGAGAATCTTGTATGCTATCATTCATGTCTAATTACGCCACAACTTTTTAAATTAATAGCAAGAAGCCTCTTTGTTAGTGGTAGAATTACGTTTCAGGTGGCTAGTCAACTAGCTTTGAGTTTGTAATGACTGATTTAGCTGGCTAGCTACTACTAGGCCCCAGGTGTGAATGGCCATTCATGCTGTCTATTGTCTTTTAAAATGGCGTTTGTCTTGCATTTAATCTCATGTAGTACTTGACCAAAAATAAACTGATGTTGTACCATTGAATTATGCCCCAACTTTTAGAAGTAGGCTACTAGTGGAATATTACGTTTTACATAGCCAGCTGATTAGCTTTGTGATTCATTCTAGGGACTGGGCTCAACTGAATGAGTTAGTTCGCCCCCTGTTGTCACGGAGGTGAATTGACGTCATTAAAATCTCCTCCTCCCTCCCCCCTTGCCCCACTCTTGAATTTTCGGCGGGAAAAAAAACACCACGCCCTTTCGCACGCATTCGCATGTAGGTCGACTATGAGGCAATACCCCCCGCTGACAGTACGTCTATGCTTTACCCCGCAATCGGCACCGCGTGACTATGCATCAGCCTTTAGAGAACTGTATAGTGAATAAAGGACCTGTGTTGCGGAAATGTGTGTTGTTTATGTATTAATTGTGAATTATTTATTGTGTGGGAGCCATGGTGTAATGGTGAGGGAGTTGGACTGTAGAGCACAGGTTTTAATCCTCACCCTTACCTGTCTCTACACCTTCATCCGTGGCTGAAGTGCAGTTTAGCAAGGTACCTAACTCCACGTTGCTCCAGGGACTCTAACCCGTACCCTGTAATATCTGTAAGTTGCTTTGTGTAAAAGCGTCAGCTAAGTGCAGTGTATGAAAATGAGGAGGCAAGGATATTGTTGTGCTCTAGATGTTAAGAGAAATAAGCAGGTGTGTGGACCCAAAAAGAGTAGTTTGGGGTGAGAGCAGGTTTGCACACTGAAAAAGACACTAAGGTCAAGCACAAGGAGTTTTTATTTTTCTCAGAGCAGAGTTATGCAGACGTTTCAGGTTTCTGCTATCATCAGTGCTCTCTGTTCTCCTATGAAAATTAACCATGCATATGGCCCAGAAATGATATAATCTGCAAACTCGACTCGTTTTGTTTTCTAGATTGAGAATAAGGAACTCCGCGACCTGCTGTCAATCAGCAAGAGTTCTGTGAAACTCCAACAAGAAGAGGAGGAAGACCACCAGCCTGAGCCAGAGGCCAGTCCCTCATCAGAGTGACAGGGTTATTATATTACAGTGTGAAGTGTCAAGATCCTGATTCAGAAGTAAAATCCCTGCCACAGTCTCCTTCCAATGCAGTGACTTCACTGACTAACTACTAGTCTACCTGTCTCTTGAGTACTCGTTATTATCAGCTAATTCAGAGTTGGTTGGATTCAATTTGAGGCAGGGTTTTTACTTTCTGAACCCGGGATTGACACCTCTGATTGCGGTGTAATGGTAATGAAACAACATGACCTGGGGGATATTCCAAGAAGCTGGTTCAGAGGTAAACTAGGCTAAATTAACCTTGAGGTAGTGATAAATCGTATAGAGCACGGATTTCTCATTTTCCTATTAATTGAATGACACAGGCTATCTTTTATCGCGTTTACCACTTCTTGTAAATTAAATCAGCCAGACTTATCACTTAACCATGTTCTTGGAATAGCCCCCTTACTGTCGCCAGATGAATGAGGTTCGGCATAGCTCCACATAGCGTTCCACTGAGCTCCACACATTCATTTGGGATCGCACTCGATGCAAAGAACGTATTGGATGCAAAAATTCAATGCATCATCAGAATCGCTGGGTGAGGGATTCCCATAGATGTGACACAGCGGCTCACGGTGACGAATTGTGTGTTGACACATTGATTCTGCTATTTCAACTGTGTTTTCAAATCATCTTTTGCATTTTAATTCTTCTAATCTGGTGTGATCCCAGATTGATGTGTGTTCATCTGGCAAGAGTCAGGTTAGGAACAGCAAGCTACCAAGAACTTTGGTTTGGTCGAAGCTTCAAATCATGATCTGTCCACCATAGCTCTGAAATGTATGTCTTGGGATATTTATTTTACACCTTAGTGCTGTTCCATTTGGATTTGAGGTACTGTTGCTGGTCTTTCTCTTATTTTTCTCAGGAAATTCAAATTATGCCCCAGATGCTCACTGATCTCTGGGGTCATTGTTGATACAAAATGCATTTTTACTTTTCAGGACGTTTTTTTTTAAACTTAAGACTTCAGTTATTCCCATACCGTAGCGTTACTTTTCTACTTGCTTATTCTTGAACCTAAGAAAACCTTTCAGTCAACATTATGTAGCTTGAAGGTGGTTGGGTTTGTGTGACTGCCATTTAACAACAACAAATGTATAATAATAACAAAGAATGCCACTGAATCAGTGTGTGTTCATACATGTAATATAAATGTAATGACAGACCATTCTGGCCATAAGCTTGATTGTAGAGATGTACACAGAAGTATGTCATTCATCATTTAGTCAGTAGAGCATATCATTGTTGTTTAAAGTCTGCATTTTTTACATCTGCGTGGTAGGGAGGGTGGTTATACATTGCTTTAATAACAAATGCAAGGAAAATATCTACATCATCTCAGGAATGCTGACATTCACAGTAATAACTGCTATTGTGATGTTGAGAATAACTAGTTAATATGCAGCAGACATGCATTTGTCATCGCAAATGAGGAAGTATAGCATATAAACAGTGAAAAAACAAATCAAGCCTTTCACGTGTGTTTTGTGTGTGTGTGTACATTGATGTAAGTAACTTCAGATGACATCAATGTCCACCTGTATCTGTCAGTACCTATTTGTGTCTTCTAATGACACACTGACGACAGCCTAGTGTGGAAACTCACACGTTTAAGGACATGGTCCAATAAACCAGTAGCCTGAGTATCATCCTCCGTAGTGACCGCGCTGGCTCAATACTTTCGCTTGCTGACCACGGGGGTGGCTGCAGGGTCAGACTCCGTGGTCAGCAAGCGAAAGTATTGAGCCAGCGTGGTCACTACGGAGGATGATACTCAGGCTAATAAACCAGTGTACCAAAAGGAGGAACAGTTTGTTTTTCTTTGGTCGTGGTCATTTGTTCATATGAATTTAACACAAGTAAATGTCTTGACACAACAAACGTGTTCATAAACTCTGTTGCTTGAATGGGGTCACAATCTGTCACCCGAAAAAAATGGTGTCAACCTCTGAAAAACACAATGGATGTCCTCTTTCAGGTAGAACACGGAATGTTCCTAAACCAGACATAATCTCCTCTACAATCTCACTAATGTTCACATGGACACTGGTATCAACTGGATCCAGAACCTGCAGCTGAGTAAAAGTGTTGATGGTCATCAGTTTCTCCTTAGATGTCGTTCTGAAAAATAATGATGGCATCCATTTTTGCTTCACAAAAGGTAGAGAAGGTGGCCTGCACACCTTCAAGTTTTTCTTTGCAGCTGCAGCTGTTTCAAGAGGAATCACTTTTAGAATAGGAAACACAACACTGCACATTACAGTTAAACCAAACTATTTTAAAAGCTGACTTTTTGGTCAGTCACAAACCTTCATCAGCGCATTGATTTGTGAAAACTCTTAATTTAGTTGGCAGGACAGTTGGAAGGAAATGTGCTATACCACTTCAACAACAAAGAAGCACTTAAAATTAACTACTGTATTTAGAATCTTAAACATAGGCCAATGACGTCTCGTAGGCCTATAGGCTGTTGTATTTTGTTGTTAAGACAGATTCTGTCAAGCACTTTTGTGCTTGTGTTAGGAATCGGATCAGTAAAAAATTTCTAGCATGAAGACAACCTAACTGTGGTTGATTAGGTCCTTGTTTCAAGTTACTTTGGATAAAAGTTTCTGCTAAATGTACAATGTAACACTAGGATGATAAGCTTTAAACAAAGTGGTAGAGTTAAAATACAAAAAGAACTACCGGTAATGGTTTAGACAATTACTGTTTGTCCAGCTTGGAACTAGTATTACTGGTGCACTGTCCTTGAAAGCTGTAGGAAAAGTCCATAAACTCAGAAGTGTAGGACTACTGATTGCATGCGCTTGAATTACTTTTTTTATATATATATAAATTTGGCATCACCCTACAAAGGCAGAGTGTAGTAACTACAGTATGTGGACATAGAAACTGAGAAAAAAATGGCTAACGTAAAACAAAGATCTAGACAATTTCTTAGTGTAGGCTATACATTTGACAGAACATGTGGTTACTGCCTGTTGCCTTTGAGGGGCAGTATACATAACCATATATCCATGTGTTTCACAGTCATGTGACAAAGCTACAAACACCTGGTTCCCATTTCCCTGTAGTTACAATCTAGACAATTCCCCTCCATCACATGCGGCTTCGTAAGCGTGATGCGACCGCTCCAGACGTTGTTTACTAGTGGAGTCAGAGCTACAGCAGCTCATGCTGGGGATCAAAGCAGAACAGGGGAGCGTTTTAATCAGCTTTGAAGGATTAGCATTGAAACCAACCTGAGACAATAATAGATCACCTCCTTGCCTCTTTTCTCTGAGTGCTACTATTTTGGGCCAATGTCAATGTCACCAACATGTCAGAATGAAGTATATAAATGCCATCTGTGAGTGTGTTGCTGCATGACGTGAATCTGTTAAAAAAAAAGGTTGGAACAGTGTTCCTCTGTAGTGTCGCTGTTAAGCATAGATGTTGACTGTAAAATTTCCACTGCAAACAAGAACAGTCATCCCCGCTGGACTGGGTTTTTAATCCCAGATGTGATCATTATAATGAAGCTGTGAAGAAAGAACAGCTGGTGGCTGCAAATACAGAGTCAACACACATGTCAACAACAACATTGATCACAAACAATGATAAACCGGATGGAAGTTTTACCAATGTGTTTTTATTCAACCACTGGTCAAATGGGTTTCCTTTTTTTCTGTAAAAGACCTAACGATGCTGCTCACAAACATAAATATACAAATAACCCTGATTTTTCTGAACGGAACTGAAACCAGCTGTTATGCGTTTTTAGTTTGAACTTTGACCTTCTACGTAAGCGCCCATGGCTCTTGACATGATGCGAGTGGGTTTGTGTACATGTCTGATGAGAGAAGGAGCGTGACCATTGATCCCTTTTCAGGTTCACACGCTAAAGTGGTCAACGCGTTCAAACATTTTTCCACTGATAGGACAAACAGAGGAGACAGAAATAAAAAGACAGCAACTGGTAACAATAATGACAGAACAATAATTTAGTTAGCTTAAAAAGTTCATTCTCTTTTAGATAACCTATTATCTCTTCTCTCTGTACAAGCTATTAGTAGTTTCCTTGTTCGCATGGATCATTGCCACACATTATGTACCATAGTCACTCATTACAACCTTAATGATACTTCCCCAAAGTCCTTTCAGTCCAGATGCAAACGTCCCTGTTCACTGTAACATCTGATCATAAGCATCCCTTTGAATAATATAATATCTATACAAAAAAGGCTCTTAAAGTCTTCCCGGTAGCCACTCTCAAAGCAAAGGAGGTGGGGGGTGGGACAGGCCATTACTCAAGGAGGTACATTCAGGCCACCGTATCTGCAGTGCCTACAGTCTCTGGCTTGTTCCCCTTGTGTGGTCTGAGGCCTGGGGTGAGAGGGGAGGGAGAAAGGAGGCAAGGCTCTGGGCATCCGGGTTAATGGGGGCATGGGTATAACGGCAGGGTTTTAAGGTGAGGGATGAGGGTGGTGAGGGGTGCCTCTGCACGACGTCCTCCACATTTTAGGAGGACTCCCGGAGCAGGTAGACGATGAGCTCGTAGGTGGACAGCGTGATGGCCGTGTTGGGGATCTGTCGGATGAGCTGTGGAATGAGTCCTCGGTACAATGCGGCTAAGCCCTCCTCCACCGCTATGAGGCGGCCCGTCTGGAAAAAGTGCTTGTACTTGCTGCCCTCTTCCCGTAGTCGCGTGCGGATGACCTCTGTGGGCAGACATTAAGGAGCAAAAACGAAAGGATGTTTAATGCTTTGGTAAAAATGTTAAGGTCTGATCGAGCAAAACGTCAGCCTTTGTACAATTAAGGTTTTCTGTAATAGCAATACTTTACAAAACAAGTCATGTAAAAACCATTGAGTTATTTCAATGTCACATCAGCCTAGTTTTAGAGTCGTCAACAAGTTCATGGAAGTGGTTCACCTGAATGTTTCAATTTGCATGTACTAAAATTTGAATGTAGTTAAACTAAACACACTGCTCTACCCAATCCCACACACAAATGAGCCAGACACATTACGTAATTTTCCAAAAACAACAAGAAAAAAAAAAAACTGTACAATCAACATCCAAGAGAGCAAAGTCTGCTGCACCACAGTTCTGATCCAAGTACGACCACTAGGTTACACTACCGAATGCTGGCAATGACTGACATTGAAGGACTTGACAACCCAAGTTGCTACTGACGTCAAGCGGCAAAAGGCCAGAGGCTAGGGGAGAGACCGGAGAGCTTACCGTGTGGGTATGCTATGCAGGACGCGCAGCCCTTGGCGAAGGCCGCCGCCACCATGAGACCCATGAAGTCGGTGGCGCCCTTGTTGGCCTCGGTCATGCGCTGCTCGGCCATCTCCTTCTTCAGCGTCTCGTAGATCAAGAAGCAGATCATGGTCTCCGAGATGCCGGCGTACGACGCCGACAGGCCCCGGTAGAAGCCTCGGATCCCCTCCTTCTGGTAGACGAAGCGCGCGCACTGCAGCGCGTTCATCCGGCGCTCGCCTCTCGCTCTATGGGAGGAAGAAGGCAATAGGAAATGTTTGTTAATCCACAAAAACATTAGACAACCATATTCAACCGCAACATTAAAACATTAACCCTTAGTATATGCACTTCTTGTTCTGTATATTTTCTGTGTTCTTTTGTATCTGCAAGTGTTGAGTGCTAGGACTAGGTCCTCAATCGTAAGTTGCTTTAGATAAGAGTTCACCAAATGTAATGTAAAATTAAACTGTTGACGCTTTTCTCGACCAGGACTTGAAAAGTCTCAATGTAACTACACTGGAGAAATAAAGGATAAACGAAATAAACAAATGAACAGAGGTGGGGTAAGAGTCTAGTCAGTCAACAACATTTTCATCCACATCTCCATTAATTCAACAGCAGTCTGGAGGTGGGGTAATATGCTAGCGAAGCGCTGTATAGCATGTCCTGTTTTGGAAACTAGCCATTAGCAGATGCCAATTATAACCCACCTTGCGTCATTGGTGCCCAAGGCTAATGGAGAAGCTATTCTAGGAATAGTGTAGGAGGGCAGTGACGGGAAGCCATACATTTTCACCCCGAGTGATATACAAAGCGTGACATACTTTTTAACGCCAAGGGTCCTAATGACCTCTGCACTCTCTGAGCCTAATATAGTTTGCCCCTGCAAACGCCCTTGGCAGGTCCGGGCTGTTGGGCATTTGGTTTTTTTAAGACACTGGTACCAGTCACATGTTACTGATGATGCTATGACGATACTAGCTGCGTAAGTGTGAGGGTCAGAGAGAGGGAGAGACAGGACAGATTTAAACACGTGATGGGAGGCTAGGGTTACATAGAGTTGAGGTCAATTTGCACGTACACCAGGGCTCCGGTGTAGTAGTCATTAAATATTTGGTTCCTCCCCCCCACCACACTTTCAGCCTTTGCCTTGACGCAAACACAAGGCCGTAATAATGTCCCTGGGCCACAATGGCACCATAGAAAACTATTGTGCGGTTGTGTACAGTGGGTGGTAAGATCTCATATTTCAGCAGTGAGTGGCAATGTGACCTTAATGTGACACTGAACTGAACTTTAACTGTCCTGAAACAACTTGTATACATAACACGTAAGGGAATTCAGTGTACCACATAAATGTGGATAAACACAATATATCATACAATACAAAAATGTTAGATGGGAGCTGAGGAAAATGTTTGCTACAGCAGGTTATGTTTCAACAGTCTTTGAAGTAGTGTACAGTACAATGGGCTTCAACCTACTTTTTCTCTAGCTGCATTCTTGTCTTGACCATCCAAATGGGGTTCATCATGGTATTCGTGATGAAGGCTGTTTTGGGGGTAAATGGAAAACAGAAAATTGCTTAGTTATGGTTGTTTTCTGTCATTGTATGTGCCTTCATGTGGTTTTACAGGTAAAAGAGATGTTTCAAGATCTTTCCATCCATTGACCCTCACCTGCACATCCCGCCGACGACATATGTACAGGCCCACTGTTAGGCACGAAGATGCCATTGAACGTCTCTTTGGACTTGGAATAGGCAGCAAAGTACACGGCTCTGAGAAGGGGGGAACAAACACAGAAAGAGAGGACTTTAAGAACCAACATTGTTTACTGAAAAACAAAAAGCAAGTACACCAGATGGCCATCGTGTTCCCTTTTTAGCTGTTTAATTAAACGTAAGAGGGCCTGGCGTTAACTTTGTGAATCTGAACCAGGTCTGTGTTGTTTATGCCAGTTGCCACGGCAGCAGCCGCCATGGTAAGCCCTGTGGTCAGGGATACAGTGTCCAGAGCTGTCTGTTCCACACCGGTGCCCTTCTTTTGATGTGCGCTTCTGGAACAGCCTCCCGGTGTTCTAGCGCCCAGAACGCGCTGAATAAGCACAGCAAACCGGCTCTAGATAGATATGCCCCTGTGTTTCCTGTTTCTTTCTCAACAGCTGTGGAAGCTGGGGGACACTGCAATAACACTGACACTGAAAAAAAAAGAGAAATAGAAAAAAAAAAACTGCAGGCAACAAAAGAAGCCTTTGTTGCTATGCGGAGGATTCTAAACTGCTGTGCTGCACTTGACTGCACTGCACTGCACTGCAGGAAAGGCTTTCGCACAGCTGTAGCCATTTCCCCTCATTCCAGCCGGCTGAAACTGCCGTTTGCTCAGGCACACCGCTGAGGTCTCGTGCTGCTGAGGTTAATGACGCCGGTTAAGCAAACCAACGGTTTCTTGAGAGCACAGTAAACAATATTTGTTGATATTTGACCATTCCGGGAAAAATGGTCACGGTTAAAGTCTGTACACCTTGTCAATTTTTTTATCTTATCGAGTGTTGATTTGTTACTAGGGTTAAGGTGGGGTCGTTTTGACTGTGAACGAGCAGTTTCTCAAGGGAAGGAAGTTCCTCATATGACATCATGCGTGTTCTCGTTGAGTTGTTTTCACAAACTACACGCCTCTCCACTCACGTGCCGGCTGCTGCGTGGCATACTAGGTCAGACATACCGTATTAGTCACAACACTATGGGTGTTCATTTCCCCATCATGAGACCAGGCCCGGCCCCATTTCTTTTTGCCTTCCGTGATGAAAGACGGCGTAAACATGGATAAAAAATATATGGAGAACTGGGACTGGACGGGGGCCTACTTTTTAATTGAATTTTTCCACGTGAATGGTCATCTGTGGTATTCTATTTCGAAAGAGGGGGCGGCCAGAGGAGCCAGAGGCCAGAGAGACATCCATGGCACGTGGAGACATTTTGCAACCGAACCACATTCTTCAAGCATACGTGCACATGAGTGCAAGTGTGTGACACAAGGACATGGGGTTCATTGTAACACACTAGAAATGTAGACAGAAAAAACACATATTTCTTTGTTTACCGTGAAGGTGCAACTCCAACGAGGTTTGGACCTAGTCCCCTGAAGAGCGATCGTGGCCCCTCCTTTTCAAGAATCGACCTGAGAAAAGCACAGGAAAACAAAAGAGAAACACATCATCCAATTGGCCGGCGTATCGTTACTGCATCTGCATGGCATTTCCTCTGGCAGACACAAGTTTTCTGCAGCAGCTCCACCGAAAACACACATGGCCTTCTTTAAGGAGGCCAACTCCTATTCATTTCTTTTTTTATACAGTCACGTGTACACTCGTGCCGTAGGTTTTCCCCAGTGCTCAGCAACTGCAGAGCATTTCCAACCACAGGCCCAGGCCACTTTATTTTTTTATGTGCATTCACTCCTTCACACCCACACTTCATTTTGCATGCACGCTCTCATTTCCTTCACCCCACCCAACCCCAAACCCCTCGGCGTCTCTTTGCTAAGCCCCGCTGCCTGCCGGCCACCCGCTGTCTCCCCCATGGCACACTCCCAAATGCTGGCTGACACATTAGTCCGCTCCTCTGGGCCGGAGTGAACCAGTTGCTTTGAGTTGGCTGTACTGTATTGTGCTATTCTGTGGACCGAGGCAGCAGGGACCAAGTCCGTGAACCCAATACCCCCTAGGCTCATTTGGTCCTTTGCTGCCGAGCCTGTAATTATCATCGCTTGAAGGTGCCCTTTACTCAACTGGACTATGATGACAAACATTGCTGTGGTGGCTGTCTGTCGCTTCTGTGCGCGCTCTTCCTTCCTGTCTGTGTCTGTCTGTCTCTTGCAGTCTTTGATAACTGGCTGAAAACACCTGCCCAAAGAGTTTGATTTAGAGAGTCCTACATTATTAGTGCGTTGTTGGGACACCGGCCAGAGATGTTGTTGCACCCTGGCATGATTTTTAATGGCCACCTGTGAGGTCCTCATAATAGCCTGTTTGTCTACTGTAGCCACTAATAAACCAATAGCACATGGTGACAAGAGCCCTGTTGCCACTTTGCATAAGAATATGAAGCTTTCACTCTGCCGGGCGGAGATACAAAATGCCGCTTAGATCAACTCACAACCAGTTTGTTAACTTAAAAAGGGGCACTGTGTAGGATGGTTACCAGAGTAGGCATTGCAACTATGCTGCTCATTGAAAATGTGCTGTACTACCAATGGCCAAATTTGATCTTTTCATAACTATTTACCAAGTTATAAACTAATATTTGGTAGTATGACCAAAGTACCGTATGCTTTGCAGCTAAAAACGGCGGACATGGAGAAGATCCACCTTTTCATGTATGAAAAGTGCAATTTTCCCAGTCATAATAAATACTTTGAATTTGATGGTGATGGCAAGTACTCTTGGAAAAGGCAACATTTGTGAAAGGGCAGCATGAATTCAGGAAATGAACTTCTAAAAGGATTACACAGTGCACCTTTAACCCCGTTATCCACAAATGTGCTAGGGTGAGAAAAACAACGCTAGAAGACAGATTTTAGCTTTTCATGTGGTAAATTTAAGTTGTATCCTACACTTAATTTCAGAAAAGTCACATTAAATGCAGTAGCTGCTCATCACGTACAGCTGAACAGACAAGGACGCACGCAAATTAGTCGTCATCAGTGAAAGAGTAACAGAGGCCACTGCACCCTTCCGAGATCATCTACCAGGACTTCTTGGGAAGCTATGTAAATAAAACAAACTGGGAGCAAGGAGGAAACCTGTTCCAAAATAACTAGGGAGGAGGCGAGTAAACACAGATGAAAATCAGCCAATGATTCACCGGAACATTGTACCAAAGACCAAAACAATGACACATTAAGCACCCGGAATGAACCAGTTTCAGCCACCCTCATCCTCGGGAGGCATAAACAAGTGATGTTTTACAGTTACAAACCCCAACTCCGATGAAGTTGGGACGTTTGGTAAACAGTGAATAAAATCAAAATGCTATCATTTTCAAAACATTCAATCTATTCATTAGATGGAGAATAGTGAAAAGACAACATATTAAGTGTTAAAACCGAGAAAAAATATTGTTTTGGGAGACATATGTACTCATTTCTAATTTGATAAATCCAACACGTCTCAAAAGAGTTGGGACGGGGACAATAAATGGCAGCAAATGTCGAGGAAGACTAAAAACAAAACAAAAGACAACACTTAACAGTTAAATACATTAACCGATGAGATGATTTTATATAAAAAACAGTGTTAATTCCTATCTTGGACATGATTTAACCAGCTTAAATGGTGGGTGTATTCCTTGTCATGTTTTGTAATGTTTTCCTTTCTGTAGTGCTTACAGTGTGACAGGTCTTGACCAAAAACCCACCATTTTATCACCTGCTGGTCCTTATGATGGAGCCAAACTGTTAAAACATAGTAGAGAATGCAATTTGACCTTACTATGTGGCAGTAATCGAAGATCTCCCTTCAAAATATAATGCATGAGTGGCTTTTCATGCTGTTTAAAACCCATTTATACCATTCAACACTGTATTTAACTCTACAGATGACTGAGAACATCTTAACCAATGCACTACTGCACCCGCATGCCATCATGGAGGCTGACTTTTGAAGCTAGCACTAACACAAGTTGGATGGTCCATTTTCACTGTAGCACAGGATGTGCAATGCTCTATTATTGTCAAAAAGAATGGACTTCTACAACTTCTGCTGACTTCTGTAAGCAAAGGACAGTTTCCCCATGTCTTCTGGGTCTATTTCAAGTGAGCTCAGGTGCTTAGGAGAATGTTACACCCCTGTATCATTTTCATGCATTAAGCATTCTTAATATGGTCAATTTTCAATAGCTCTAATTCCTGGAGTGCTAGAGTGAGACTACAGCCAATATATATTTCATGATGTCATGAACCTATACAATGATTTTATTAACAAAAATATGTCTTATATACACTCAATCGTGGTAAATCAAAGGGAATTCAAAAATGTATGTAATAACTATGGTAATTATTCCCTTTGCATCTTTAATTCTGAGTGACTAAGCCTCTCTGTGATGATCTTATACCTGGACACCTATATTGTCCATCAGTACAATTCATTTTGAAATGTTCTTCTTTGTTGTTTTATCTTATTTGGATGTTTACTAAATTTCACTGATCCCCGTCCCAACTCTTTTTTTATCAAATTAGAAATGAGTACATATGTCCCCAAAAACAATATTTTTTCTCGGTTTTAACACTTAATATGTTCTCTTTTCACTATTCTCCATCTAATGAATAGATTGAATGTTTTGAAAATGATAGCATTTTGATTTTATTCACTGTTTACCAAACGTTCCAACTTCATCAGAGTTGGGGTTTGTACATTGTAGACTACATCCACGTCTTATTGCGGTGTCGGAATGTCCTGCCGTCCTGGACAGAGCAAAGCCGCTCTTACATACACACACACACACAAGGACGTCCTGTTCTGGCCACCGGCGAAACCCGACACTGCGTCAGGCTCAGGCTGCTGCTGCAGGAGTCACTTCAGCCCGCAGCACAGACAGACAGACAGACAGAGAGACACAGAGAGAGAGAGAGAGAGCACATTAGCTATTGCAGCACCAGCAGCAGAAGCAGAAGCAGCAGTACGGAGGTGGCAGCAGATTCCTTCACATGATATGCCCCCGGCTGATTTGCGCACGCACAGACACACACAAACACACCCACAAAGTCACGCACGCACCCCCACTGCCGGCACTGCCCAAAATAGGCACTGCGTGAGAGGAGCAAGAGGCACACGGTGGAGCAAGTGCTGGGGACTTTACATAACCACTGCAGCGTCGCAGTCTCCCTAAGGAAAAGAACAGAACTTCTCCTCTCCCCACCTCCTCCTCCTCCTCCCCTAAACACCCTCTAGTTTTGATCTAAATGTCAGCAAGCCAGCCTCCCTCCACAGACAGCGCGTTATGGCTCCTCAGTGCTAAAAGAAGGGATTAACTTCTGCCGCTTTTTAAATGCAGGAGATTACCGCTGCCCTGGATATTAGAAACACACTACACAAGCTATGGTGCGTCATCATAACACAGCATAAACCACACTCAACCGGTTGTGACACTAAAATATTTATATCATGCTAAATTCTAGGAAAGAGCTTGCTTTTTTTTTTTTAAAGGGCATTTATAGATGTGACGCAACCACCCTTCACGTAACATTCAGTGCAGTGGAGTGAGAAGGGCAGGCTCTCTTATGCAAGTGCATAGCTGAAAGCTGCAGTAATAAGATAAAAACATAGGTTTGATATTTCTGCCATGTCTTTACAGAGTGACCGTCCAGAACAATACAGCTTCATTAAGAGATATATTAATCACAAAAGCACAGCTAAGCATACCTGGCAAAAACGCTGCATCTATTTTAGCAGATGGGAAACAGGTTTTTTATAACATTCACATGACAATTTTGTCCGTTGTGAGGCTATCAATATCCTCACCAGTTCTCCTGGGAACTTTTCAGTTCTCACTGATCATCACATCAATTAACCATTGTACCCACACCTATATATGGGGAACTAGATGCATGTATCCAAGTCGTCAAAAGAAACATCCAACGATACCATCAAACGTTTTTTGGATCTCAGTCATCTTTGCAACTTGCCGCAGCACCCACAACAGACAATCTGCAAAACATTTACAACACAAATCAAGCCATTTAGAACCTCACTGGCGGTCGCACTGACTTACCGTAGCACCTGTAATAGGCTGGGCGTGACGGCACCTGGCCGGATGACCCCCGCCCCACCGCTGACGGCTGCGCCCAGCTGCACCTGGAAGACGGGCCTCAGCGTCAGGCCAGAGGACTGCAGCCTCGTCTTCAGCACCTCCAGGGGACACGTGACGATGGCGCCCACTGTACCGCCACATCTGTAGGGACAAACACAGAACATACTAGAAAAGTCAGATCATAGTCATACCACTATTTTTTCTCAGCTGGGGGTCTACAGCTCCACAGGGGCCGTTAGGGAACCGGGGGGGGTAAGGTGTGGTAAGGTGTGGCTTTGTTTAAAAAGCTTGAGAATCAATGTTGTATTCCAACAAGGCTGTGTCGCGTGCAACCCCTCCACAAAGCAAACCTGTTTGGCGGACCGACCTACACAGTGGCGTATAGAGTTGCTGCACTCGAATAATTAAGTCTCACTGACTGCACAATAGGCCTAGACGCAAAGGGTTAAAAAAAATCATTAAAAGTAAATGAAAATTATGCAGACCCTATTATAGCATAGTCGACACATGTTTCAAATTAGTAGCCTAAAGCCATCAGAAGTACATGCTCAAGACATAAGAGCATCTCAAAAACTAAGACTAAATAATGTGTGCTGTTTAATAAATAGACTACATTTATTGGATTAAAAGCAAGTTGGCAGGCAATGGATTTCCCCAGGAAGAGATTTACACTTGGGGACTAAATGTGTGACTGTGCATGGGTTTAAAAAAAGCGATCCCGTTGTGTCTGATCGAGAAGCTAACAGAATCGCCTACCATACTTATCTTCAACCCCACCCAAAAGGCACACTTACATGAAGGCCAAGGTAAACAAGTGAAGTTACACTGATGACACCATCAAATAACATTCATGACATCAGAATGTATGCCAACACAGCCCAAAACAGCAACAAATCCTTCCAACGAGGAGATGGTGGTACAACAGATTATGCCATGTCACTACCAGGGACGTGGTTGTGGCAAACCCAGATAAGTTTACCTAGAAGTAGTGGCATATTAGCCTGGCGACACCATCCTATGTACTCCACCTAAAGATTTTGACTCCGCACATCGGCTTTGCCCAGGCTAGTGGCATATCATCTAATAAATAAAATAGCCTGAAGTACTCGTTTTCTTAATCGAACAGTTAACAACTGCAGGTTGTCCATTAGCAGGCTTACCAATCTCTATTTTTACATTACATTACGCAGATGCTTTGACCAAAGCGACTTACAAGGAGGACATATTTTAACTTAACCTGGTTTTCCCTGAGCACTGAGCAGTCAAATACAATTCAAAAAGTTATGGTCTTGACAAATGCAATGGCAGTTTCTACTTTTTTGTTTTTACACAAACAATGACAAACTCAGGAGCTTTTCACCTAGAATATTGTGTCACTGAGGTCAAGGAGAGTAAACGTTAGGGTTAGTGAAAAGTGCAGCAGCTGACGTACATGGAAAGAATAAAAATCAATGCCACTTAGGTAACAGTTTCACCCGTTTTACCAAGGACAACAAACCGCAGAGCCCAACGATTCCCAGATTGTCGCTCCCAACCCCAATCGCTCCCCGGTCGGCACACTCCCACTAGCCAGACTATCGAGCCCACCACCATATAACGGAGCTAGTTATCTTTTTGATGTTAGTTTTTTGTTTCTAACCCTAAACCTAACCCTAACCCTAACTCTAACCCTAACCCTAACCCTAAACCTAACCCTAACCCTAACTCTAAACCTAACCCTAACCCTAAATTGCTTGTATGTGGCAGTGTATGATAATACGTGAAATATAATCGGGTGGGATCGAACGTCTGGGAGTGATAAAACCACCTGGGGCTACACGTCCGGGAGTGATCTCAGTTGGGAGTGTCCATCTGCCACCGGAGCCCAACATATTCTGTTTTAACACTGATCATACAGTGCTGTACCATCCCTCTTATAGCTCGAAAGTACCATGTAGGCCCTTATACGACACTGCGAGTTCAGCAAAGGGTGATTGCCACCCCAGTAGAGGATGAAGCCTCCAGAGAGAGAGCCCAAATCAGTCTGAGAGGTGCTTAGCATAATTGGCTAAGTACTGTTTCCAAAGGACACGGGCGGCACAAAGTCAAGCGCTACTCCACATCTAGGACGGCCTCAGAGCAGAGGCCAGATTTGTTCTTTCAGAGCGTTTCGAACATCTCACGCTGCCTGACTGCACAATTTCACAAGCGTTGATTTCAGTGAATATCAGACAAGGAAGGAACACAGAACTGAGTTGCACAACATCCTTTGTTGCGCATAGCTGGGGTGGGAATGGGGATCGCAAGAGTGCTGATTCACAGGTGCTGGGAAACACTGTCTTCCATCCATCACATGGTGGAAATGCTCTGTGACGAGATTCACACAAAACACTGCAAAGGCCTTCATAACTATCCAAGACCAACCTAGAATCTCGAAACAATAAAGCAGCCCAAATAAATTGCTTTCAGTGACAATATTTCTTATGTTCTTGACGTTTTGCCACAGACATTGTGTGTAGTTGAAATACCAAATGAAAGCTGAATAAGACTAGTAAATCTGGTGGCAGCTGGGCTAATCTAAAATGTAAACAGAATGAAATGTCAAACCTTGGTCATTCACTAACTTTGTGAGAGGTCCTCTCGATAGTCAACAGGGGTAAATGTAACCATTACAGAGATAGGGCCTACAGTTAACACTCAAACCTTGTCATGCCTGGCCCGGCCAATATTTTTTTCAAGACAACTAAAAGCAGACGACATCTGACTAGCTTGTGCACCACGTTTCGTACATACATTATGCGAGATCTGTACAGAGGGGACCCCTGGAGGATCACATAATGTATTAATTAAAAAGGCCACTTCAGCCAGTTGCTAAAAATCACCTTAAAAGGGTTTCACAGGGGCAAAGGCAAAAGTCCAAGTGACCTTGACCCCAGCTTTTCTTTGCCCTTACACACGCGGCAGCACCCTCGTAGCTGTCCAGATAGAACAAGTGCTACTTTTAAATGCCGCGCATCCGTGAATTGTATGTATTTGAAATTTCGACTGTACAGGAAGCTTAATAGATGCATGGATTCTGTATGATGACACGTGAATCTTCATGTCTGAGCGCAGTCTGGAACAAAATGGTCGCTGACGCAGAGCCAGCTCATCTCCGATTGGCTGCTCGTGCTACACACTATGGATGCGCCCGACCCTTCCAGCCGTATGTCTGGGGGGCTCACGAACAACGTCGTATCATTCTTCAATAATACACGTGCATGTCTTCTTGCATTATTCAAGGTTATCAAGGTAATTTAAGACAAGCAACCAATGCTGTAGTCCCACGCCCCAACTGAATGCCCTTTGAATTCATCTGTCATGTCCATATGATGCCACGGTATTGAAAGTGCATACATTGTTATGTAATAGTATGCTAGCACACTGTCAAGTTAAGTCCATCATTACGTTTAGTATGCTTGAACCTGATACATTTCTTGACGCACACAAGAGCATCTTATGTACACACTGACCGTTATAGTCCTATATTATTCCACCATTCCCGATATTAGCCGATACCGAGCGTTAGCACAGCAGCTACACGTCATAGCAATGGAAAGCGCTGGCGTCCTTGAATAACCCGACTAGGATGACATTAAACGGAGACATATGGGAAACTGTACTTTAATCTACAACTACACAGAATCTATGTGTACCGAATATAGCATCACTTCTCGTTCGCAACAGAACCTGCATGACCTCGTGTAGTAAACGCGGAGGCCTACGTTTCCCAAATGTAGCATATAGAATGCAATCCAATGCAATTTTAGCTACCCATACCTTCTTTAGCAAGGCACATAAAACAGTGGTTAAGAAGTGTTACAAACTTTGGCAGTTATGTTCACTGAAGCCAACCTCAACCGCTGTATCTTAACGCGAACAAATCATGTCGGAAAGTTACAACGTTGGAGTCTATTAGGCATTGCCATAGTCGAACAGCGGCAACATTTTCATTCACCTAGACACCGTTCAAAGCGTAGGTAATGTTTCCAAATGCTAACTTACCCCCCGGCAACGAGATGCAATAATGTGTCCTTCTGTGACATTGTTTAGATCTTCATCATAATTTACAAAAAATAAAATAGAAAAGTTCGACTCGCTTTTGTCTGTCAAGCCGAGCTGACGGTCAAGCTGAGCTACTCCCTTGCAACCCGGCTTGATCTGCTAGCATGGACTTGCGCAGAATCGATAGAAGAGCTGGAGCTCATGAATAAATTGACGTCAGAGGTTGGACGGGGGTGTTGTCCCTGACGTGGGTTTCTATCTACCCGTCCAAGCAGGCGAGCAATCAACAGTATCTGAAATAGGACCCAAAATATTTTCACTTCGGACAGTAATACATTTAAGCTTGGCTATATTATGCAGACTAAGAAGTCGCTTTGCATTATCCAGGCGTTTTTTGCCTGAAGTTGGCGTCTTAAGCAGGCTTTTTTTTTTGCCTGAAGGCCAACTTCTCAACAGATGTTCAGGTCAGGTATGAAAGTGCTGTCACCATGCATTATGAACCGTGTTCCAACAAGCGTATAGTAGAAGCAGGCATTTTTTGCCTGAAGTTGGCTTCTCAACCTTCATTATAGGCCTAGACGTCATTGTTCTCAGATGTCATTGTTCTCAGATTGCCTAGTTTAGTGGAAGTGCTGTAGAAATTCTAAGGGAAATATGTAGCCTATGCTAGGCTATTTCAGATAGAAATTAGCCTACCTGTTTAAAGCCTTGTGTGTACTACTGTAGTATTTAGGCAAGCCTACCCTAATTTCATGACACTCAGACTGTTTTTTTTTTCCTATTCATCTCAAATTAACATAGGCCCAAGTCACCTTCAACAGCTTTCTATGAAACTGCCCTGGAAACGGGATGGAAACAACAACAAAGCAGGTGAGAAACTGGCATGATTGTAATTTAGGGGGATATTAGGGGTGAAACAATTAAGATAGGCTAAGTGAAGTAAATGTATGTATTCCTTTATTTCTTTCTTTCTTTATTTATTTATTTATCTATTTGCGTATTTATTTATTTATCCATTGAAAATCATTATAATCATTATCGTTATCAGATTAATCAAGCAATCAATGAAATCCTTCAGGTCATGTTATTCCAAACCATCACTATTTGTACTTTTGAAAATAAAGGGATGTGTGCAATAAAATAAAGGGCTTGCTAAACAATACATTGAAAGCTTAGAGGTGTTGTGCTTTTTTTAGTGTCCTCCCTGTGATCAAAAGGACAATGT
The DNA here is from genome assembly GCF_034702125.1 of Engraulis encrasicolus. Taxonomy (NCBI): domain Eukaryota; kingdom Metazoa; phylum Chordata; class Actinopteri; order Clupeiformes; family Engraulidae; genus Engraulis; species Engraulis encrasicolus. Next base: position 45,117,616 of record NC_085866.1, on the reverse strand, counting down.
ACAGCATAGCCTACATATATCTATCTTTTAAACTAGAGGTGGTCCTGCCAGTTGATCCGGTCTGTGGATGATGGCTTGTGAACATGACACCGTGACAGGAGGTATGTGGAGAGAGAGACTGTCTATCACAGCAGCCCACATGATTTTAGGTATGCACTGAGCAGCCTATTAGGAGAGGGGGTGTGTGTGTGTCAGAAGGTCGGGTAGTAAATAGGTAACAGTGGATAGGCCCTACGCTTCAGGAGGATCTAGGTTCAGCGACTGATAACCCGGTTAAACCATCTCCATGACTTGTTTACCCAAAGACCTCATTTTTGCCAAGGGTCACGGCGAGACTCTTATGACAGCACAGGGGTGTTTATTTGTACTTTGTGTTGTGATTTGCCTTGCTTTTGATGTTGATAAATCGAATAAGTACATGACAGGATGCGACAAAATAAAGCAATTATCACCTGTTCTTATTAGATGAATTAATCAGATATCTGATTAAATTATGAGTGGTTGTAACTCAGTGTGGTGTGATAGGCCTCATCATTTCGCTTGATTGAACATGAAGACAAATCAATATTTCATTCTTAGAATATATTCAAGTATGTGTAAGTGTAAAAAAAAAGTGTAAAGAAGTCTTCGGAGACAGGCGACAGTTGTGACAAGTCCATAAAACTGTGTATAAAGTTAAGTGTTCTGAAATAAGAGATGAGGATGGCAGGGGCTTTATAATAGACCAATAATAGATGATAAAATGATTAACTTAAGTTAATTTAAGATTAACTCAACAAACTGACTGATTGAACATCTGCCGACTAGTCCAAAATGTTTGCTCCATGGAATGGGCACCGGAGGTTATGTAGTGTACAGGAAGCACATTTGCACACGTGTTCCCAGGAACATAACAGAAAACTAAACAACCTTTCACACCTGGTTACAGGCTATGTTGTGTTTGTTAGACAGTAAAACAGAGGCACAATAGGTCAAACACCTTATGTAACTTTTTTAAAAGGAACAATACTGTAAGCAGAACAGAAAGCGCAATTGCCCATATTACACATGATGTGATAACAAACTGGGAAGATCAAGCACTGTGATAGTGCGGTTCAATCCATCTCCCTTGACAGATAAAAGAGACATCACTATCCAAAACAGGAAGTCTTCACTTGACGGTCAGAGCACAATAAATATTATGCAATGGGTCATGGAGAATTCAGACCACTCTGGCCACTCACTGGAAGACTTTGCACGCAACGTCCAACATGTGTCAAAGGTCTTTCCTCTTGTGTGACACTTTAACTGACCCATGCAGAAATTCCCTGAACTTGTGACTGCAGAACTTGTTTTTCATATTTAATCACACTCGGTTGCATAAAAAATGGTGTGAGAATTGTTGCTACACACAGCACATAATGTACACAACAAAATTGCATTTTTGCCTCAACCATGCAAGGGAACAGCCTAACAATGTTCCCAAGGGAGCAGTAGGGAGCAGCTAGGAGCTTATTATACACCAGTAAAACAGGCGTGGAGCACTTTCGATTTTGCAGGGGAATCCAAACTTCAATGGTGACCATTAACTGGAACCAACAGACCGGAAAGTCTGTGATGATAAGAAGCGGCTGGGACAGTAAGGTGGACAGTACCAGCTCAGGGTACCTGAGCCACTGAGGATGAGGGAAAGAGCTGTTTATTCACTCCCCCCACCTGGTGTGCAAAGAATCGAACCGGCAACCCTTGCTGTCACAAGGCCAAATCCCGTAACCGACTGCCCCCTACTATGATTAAGGAAGCATGAAGGGCATGCTATTCATGGAAAAAAACATTAAGTCGCATACACAGACGTGTTTATTCTGTCTCCTTTCATATTAATTATCGCCTTTTAAAAATACCTTGTCCATTCAGATAGTCTAAGATGTCACGTAATACATTGACCACCTTCTTATTACCTTAGACTGTATGACCATCAATAATAATTCATAGACGTCTTCACGTAGACCAGTATCCAATTGCGTGAATGTTGACAGACAGAAATCCCCGTGTCAGAGACTGTTGTGCATATTGACCTAAAGAAACCCTTCAGGGGGAACAGACACAGTGTGTACATGGAGCTTGGCCAAGAGCTAAAAGTGTCCATGGACTCTGTAGCAGGAATCCAGCACCAGCACCAGATGGTAAACCCATACACCCGTCCCATAGTCATGCGCTCAGGCATGAGGAAGAGGGAGGCCCCTGGCAATGACATTGCCGGGTCATGTACTTGTATTCAAATCATAGCAATGACAACTTTGTGAATGTTGCAACTTCTCCCTGAATTCAATGATTGGGAAATATAATGATATTGCTATCGAAGTCTCTCTCTCCAGGCAGCGCCTCTCCAATAGTTTGAAGAGATAAAAACACAGGATACTGATAAGTGAGGTTGTAAACAATTATGAATACATAGCACCGTGGGTATAGATTGCACTGGTAGTAGCGTCCAGGTAATAGCACAATTATGAATAGGTAGCACCATGGGTATACATGTTTTCTTTTCTTTTATAAACATCGTGTTGTGAGGAGGGGAAGATACTGGCAGCCAACCGCGTGAGCTAATTTTTTGACCGACAGCGGTTTCCAACAATCAGAGGTTGAGTTGTGCGCTGCCAGTGGAAAGCAAAAAAAGAAAACCCATCTATAGATTGCACTGGTAGTAGCAGCCAGGTAATATCTTGGGGTGGGGGAGAGTGGTTAAGGGCCCCAAGTCAATATTTGCCTAGGGCCGCCAAATGTCTTGAAATGGCCCTGCATGTGCCACCACTGTCGGCGCAAGCTCAGGCCAGAGGAATCACAGAAGCCTGTCAAGCTTGGAGAGTGGGCTCCACTTGTGATGAGTCGAGGATGGGCCTTTTGGCTGTGTCTCTATGTGTTTTAGCAGCATTAAATATCCTGCATTAAATCTTGATTTAAGATTGACAATGCACTTGAGTATGAACTGGAAATACAGTGTGTTGTACTATTTGCCTCCATTTGATGTATTTTGTTAAAAAAAACAGGTGTAAACCCTTATTATGAGTACGTACAAATACAGTACTTAAACAACTGCCTTGACATATGCAGGTAGTGTCATGGCCTCAGACATGACTAGCAGTGAAACCAGATCCTGCATCACTTGACAAACCAACGTTACATAATGTGTTTCTTTCTATAGTTAGCATGCTCTCTCGTAAAATTATTCTCAATCACATGGATGGTGAGCTTGATGATTTGTGGCTGTATGAATGCCAAATGACCAGGGGGGACACTACCTACACAAAAGGGCAGTATGTATGTCTTTCAGAATCATGCTTTCTGCTGCAAGGCTGGCATCTATCTATCTCGCTGTAAGTGTCCTGTCTAATACCCCTACCCCTTAGCGCACCTCAAAGTTGTCGTGCTGCTGACGTATTTGCCCTGGTCTCACATATCATTGCGTGGATCTTGCTGCATGCTTTGGATGGTTGTTTTGCAGACTCATTCCTCGTCAGCCAAGGCCCTTTGCTGGACCCTTTCAAGGTATTTGGGGGCTCTAGGGAAAGGAGGACTTGGAGCCCTTAAACCCCATCCCCGACACAAACTATTGGGGAGGGCACTCCTCGAGACTGATTTTGATAGCCGTATTGTTGCAATATAGAGTTTTTGAATCAGGGAGGTGCTGCCACGCTCCCACAAGCTGTCAATGCAGTTACTGTATTTACAAGTGCAGAATCAGTCATTACCAGGACCCCCCATTTCATATGGAGGCCCTAGGCAATTGCCTAGTTTGCTTGCTTGTTTGTGACAGGCCTAGCCCTGTGACTCGAAGTCATCTTGTCTGTATGTCCGGACGTCTGCACGCTAAATTTGTCCTAGTGTTAATTCAACCTTTACAGAGTGGGATTTGCACTCTTATACTCGGTCCTACTCTCCTACTTCAAGTGTAGAAATGACAACGCACAAATGTACTCTGATCTGTACGCTGTCGGTATCATTGCAGTAATGGCACAGTATGTCACAGAAGTGAGTACACCCCTCACATGTTTGCAGATGTATAAGTATATCATGGGGCAGCATTAAAGAAATTTCACTTTGACACAATGATTAGTAACCTGTTTATACTGTAACATATAATCGCTTCAACTTGTTCACTCAAAAAAAATCTAAATCTAAATGCACCCATTATGTTTGAACATGTATACCGCAAAAGTGAGTACACCCCAGGTTAAAATCCTGTAGAGAGTGCATGAGAAGGGGCCGTGTTGGCCCGAAACATTACTGATTGAACTTTTAGATTTTGAGTCTGCACCCGGCTGAAATAGATGTGTTTAAGATTTGAGTGAAATCCTATGGAGAGTATCATGATCTGCTTCAGTAGTTGCAGTGCACGTTGACATGCATGTTTCTTTCAGTGAAATTCAATTTTACAATGTTGACAACATTCAGGCAGCCTCAAAACAAATTGGCTTTAGATGGTGTCAAAATCATGTGTGGTAAACAAGTGAATATATTTTTTTAAATGTCCCATCTGTCAAGTCTAGCATGGTTGTGGGACTGCCATGGTTTGGGGCTGCATGAATGCCGTCAATATTGGAAAGATGAATTTCACCTATAAAGAAACATGCATGTCAACATGTACTGCAATGAGTAGAGTAGAGTAGAGTAGAGTAGACTTTATTGTCACTATATAAATATAGCGAGATTATGTTTAGTAGCAACCCACAAATGCCCACCAAATAAAAGATATATTAACAGTAAATAAATAATATATAAAAATCCCTAAAAATCCATGTGCATCTCACAGTATCGATACTCCTGAAGTATTGAGGGGGGGCAGGTGACGAATTGAGTTCAAGAGTCTAATGGCAGTAGGGTAAAAGCTGTCCTTCATTCTTGTAGTGCGGGCACGCAGAGTCCTAAAGCGCCTGCCAGATGGTAGCATGGTGAAGAGCCTGTGACCAGGGTGTGTGTGATCTTTAAGGATGTTTAATGCTCTGTTTGTGCAGCGTGTATGGTGGATCTCCTCAAGTGTGGGTAGTTGGCATCCAATGATTCTCTCTGCTGTTTTAATGATGCGCTGTAACATCTTCTTGTTGTCGTGTGTGCAGCTGGTGTACCAGGATGTAATGCTGTATGTAATTACTGATTCAATTGTACACCTGTAGAAGTTAGTGAGCAGATCTCGTGGTAGCTGGGCCTTCTTTAGAGTGCGAAGGAAATATAGCCTTTGGGATCCCTTTTTAGCCATTGCAGAGGTGTTGGCGCTCCATGACAAGTCCTCGCTGAAGTGCACACCCAGGAATCTGAAGCTCTGTACAACCTCCACTGGCTCCCCTCCGATGTTGATGGGTTGGTGGTAGTGGTTGCCCTGGCCACACCGCCTGAAGTCCAGGATCACCTTCTTCGTTTTCTTGGAGTTCAGGGCCAGGTTGTTGTCTTGGCTCCAGCGTGCCAGCTGCTCCACCTCCTCTCTGTAGGCCGTCTCGTTGTTGTCAGAGATCAGGCCAATCACGGTTGTGTCGTCAGCAACTTTAATGATGGTGTTTGTGCTGTGCTTAGGATCACAGTCATGAGTGAAGAGGGAGTACAAAAAAGGGCTCAACACACATCCCTGCGGCGCGCCTGTATTTAGGGTGATGGGTCTTGAAAGATGTTTTCCCATGCGTACAGACTGAGGTCTGTCACTGAGGAAGTCCAGTATCCATCTTCAGACATGGGGACTGAAGCCGAGGTTGTACAGCTTAGTGGCCAGCTTGATAGGGGGAATGGTGTTAAAAGCGGAGCTGTAGTCAATGAACAGCATTCACACATAGCTGTTTGGTTTCTCCAGGTGTGAGAGGGCAGTGTGAATGGCCAATGAAATGCCATCCTCTGTAGATCTATTCGCCCTGTAGGCATATTGATGCGGGTCGAGGGATGGTGGAGTGATGGACTTGAGGTGTGCTAGCACCAGTCTTTCAAAGCATTTCATCACAATAGGTGTGAGCGCTACAGGGCGGTAGTCATTGAGAGACTTGATGGCCGCCTGCTTGGGAACAGGAACGATGGTACTGGTTTTCAGACAAATGGGGACTGCAGCTTGTTCTAGGGAGATGTTAAATATGCAGGTAAAGACTGCACTTAGTTGGCCTGCACAGTGCTTTAGGACCTTCCCAGGGACCCCGTCTGGTCCTGGTGCTTTGTGAGGGTTAATGCTGCTGAGGGCTCGCCGAACCTCGTGCTCGCTTAACACCAGGCCTACATGTGACAATGACTGAAGCAGAACATGATATTCTCTTGCATCTCAAACATGCTTGTTGCAAATTTGACTAATTACCTTAAAAGCAACATGTAGAAGACAGGGAGTATCTCATTCATGTCCAACCCACATAACCACACATAGAAACTACACATTGAAAAAATATGACTATCTCTGCATTTCAGCATTAGAAGTAGAAGTGAAGCAGAAGTCTATGCAAGTAGTGAGAATTTTATTCGAAAATATAAGGAAATGAAATTCAGGTCATTTAACTAATGTAAATGAAAGTGTGTGCATGTCTAATTACCCGGAGGTAATGTTTTCGGTCGCGTTGGTTTGTCTGTCTGTTTGTTTGTCAGCAGCATAACTCAAAAATTAATCAACAGATTAGGACGAAATTTTCTGGAGTTGTTGATAGTGACCCAAGGCACAAGTGATTAAATTCTGGTGATGATCCGGATCACGAACCGGAACCAGGACTTTTTAAAAGATTCTGTCAGCAGCATAACTCAAAAACTAATCAACTGATTTGGATGAAACTTTGTGGCATTATTAGTAATGACCCAAGGAACAAGTGATTAAATTCTGGTGGTGATCCGGATCACGAACAGGAACCAGGATTTTTCAAAAGATTCTTCACCATTGCTGGCCTATAAATCTAGACGCCCCTAGTGACCAGAAATTGAATTGCGGGACTCCACAAAAAGAAGGCAGAAAGACTTGGGGTGTAACATAGTCAAATGTTCTATCAAGCAGCTTCCTTGGCGGAGGTCTGCGCTGTCTGAGTGTTTCTAGTTTAAATATGTAGTGAAGTTTAGTGATATACAGTACAGCTGTTCAGGAGGTATGGCGTACACAGTAACGGGGTGTACCTTCTGTTCTCAGTTCCATTGACCTATGACCTTTGTAGACTATAGTCGTCCATCCGAAAATTGCACTTTCAAAGCATGCACCTCAATGCATTCGTGTGGCTCTTATTCAACAATGTTTTATGGCCGCATACCCTTGACCTTTGACCTCCAGAATATGCCTGTCGATCTTAGTGGTTATGTCTGTAGATGTGGTTTTGACATATTGCCTCAACAAGTTCAGCATAAAAACATGTAGCATGTACAAATGAAGCTGTAAGAAGGTGAAATAAGAAAGGAAATGCCTCAGGGCACCAGAAGTAAGCTTAATGCTTCGAAGTGGTGCAAAATGCATGAAGCATTTCTGACATGACTCATCTTTCATTTACTGAGTGCCTATGTAGGCCTACTGCACACTTGATAAAGAGTTCTTTTCAACCAGTCACCTAAACAAAAGAGAAGACAGCTAAACAATGACAGCCCTTGCACACTGGAAGCGTGAGACGTAAGGTTCGCGTGTCCGGAGTTATCCGTGATCAGTCCAAAATGGTTAGAATACATGAAAACAGATCATCCCTTGAACACAGGAGCGAGGTCTCAGTGCTACTGCGCATATTTTTACAGGACAGGAGGTAAGGTAAACAGGGCACTTATGCCATCACGCATATTTTTACAGGACAGGAGTTAAGGTAAACATGTTTTGAACATCCTAGTGCATACTGTACACACAGGCATGCTATCAAGTTGAACTGGTTTGGTCACAGCCTTTGTCACACTTGAGGAAACACGGTGGAGATAGCAGCTTTAATGATAACAGCAGGGGCAGATTACAACTTCATAAACACTACCCTCTCCTCCAAACTCTAACAATTGAGGAAAACTGATATCTGTTGCTGCTGACTGCAACATGTTGTAGTCCGATATACTTACACTGATTTGGCAAGTTGAATGTTAAACATATTCCTAGAAAACAGCAGGGCATTTCCCTGCATAGTGAGGAGGAATACTAGGCTAGTGACACCATGTTATGTAATCTCCTCAGAAAAGGGGAATGACTAAGAAGGTTTCTAGTAATGGGCATGCCTTGTTGTTACAGTTTGGAACACATCTGGGCCACATCTGAGCGCCCCACTCACTGTGACTAACACTTATCCTGGCCCTAACCCTTGTGGACCTTATGCCTCTATTATCTCTACTTATCTCTTCTTTAAACTCCTTATTTCATTTTCTCTACATCTACTTATTTATCTATCTACTTATTTTCTGTATTCTGTCTAGTTTCTTCTCTTGTCTTCTTGCTTTTCTTTCTTGTTTCTGTCTCTCTGTTCTACCTCACTTTTTATTTTCATTTTTAACATTGATGTTTATCCATTTTTTAAAGGGGTATGCCACTATTTTGGGGCTTAATACAGTTAAAATCGTTGGCTTGGGTTTATAAAGGTGGTCAAGTGTCTTATTTTTCATGTAAGCAGTTGTCTTGCTTTAAGAGAAGTTAAAAGAGGGAGCATGTCGCTAAGCTAGTGAAAGTCAATGCATCCGTGTAGCACAATGCTACACGGATCCATTGACTTTCACTAGCTTAGCGACATATTCCCTCTTTTAACTTCTCTTCAAGCAAGACAACTCTTAACATGAAAAATAAGACACTTTACCACCTTTATAAACCCCAGCCAACGATTTTAACTGCATTAAGCCCCAAAATAGTGGTATACCCCTTTAAGCACTTTGAGCTGCATGCCTTGTATGATGCTGTGCTATACAAATACAGTTATTATTATTATTATTATTATTATTATTATTATTATTATTATTATTACTATTATTATTAACAATAGATTACAATAGACAACTCACAAGAGCAGCTTTATCCAACACAATATCAAATGATATCACGATTACAATTTTGGAAGAAAAAAAGATAACATTAATTTACCCATACAAGTGAATACTATTACTAACCAGTTTATAGAGTTATGTGAACTGTTAGCCTTTGTTTTCCACGTTTTTAGGCAAAGTCACTTCTGTCTGCTGCCCCCCTTTATAACCTCTGTAACCCCACACTCCCACCCCTTCCCATGGGTCCTGACCCCATGTTTGGAATCCGTTGATGTGCTGAGTTCTAGTCAGAGCAGAGGTGCATGCTTTGCAGTCCTTGTGTTGCAGTTACAGTACTGTGGTGTGGATGAATGTAGAATATGCATGAGCTGCTTTATTCAACACAAGCAGCATGTGACCAGCAGAGGGTGGCCATGTCACACATTCCCGAATCCAAACGGACCTTTTGGTGATTGTTTGGTGTTATAAAATACCAGAATGCCATGAAAGAAAACGTGTGCATGTTTTAACTACTTGTCAAGCTATTTGTTGTCATTCATTCAGATTACTGTATATGCGCTCCAATAATGCAAAGAAAGCCCTGACATACTCATTTAAAACGCCAGAGTTGTCGCATTATCTATAACTATTGTGTTTTGTGAAACTATGTTGAATTGAATTCAGACAAAGGTTTGCCAACTCATGATCAGTATTCATAGATTCAATCACAGATCTGCATGGATTAATGAGGGCACAGGACTGGGACCCCCACAATCCCCTTCTGCATGGGCCCATAAAGTAGTAGTTGGTAGATTGGAACAATGCAGCCCCATAAATATCAAAAGGCTGTACCTTTGACCAAAAACATACACTGAAAAAAACATCATCTTAACCAAGATGAAGGCAAGATGGAGGAATAGGAGATGGGCATAGGTGGAATAGGGGGAGGAGGATTTTTTTTGCCTAAGGGCCCTTGGTTACATTGAATGGTGAAATATCAAGGATATACCACAGAACTAGAACTAGCCTGCCATCAGCCATCTGACATTACTGGGGTTTGGTAAGACCTGGTGGGTATTCCAATGAACATGGTTAAGTGACAAACCTGGCTAACTTAATCTACAGGAAGTGGAACACCTGCTAATGGATAGCCCACAAGTGTCATTTACTTAGGAAAATGAGGACTTTAGGCTCTTCTGTTAGATGATTTACCACTAGTTCACAATGTTTTGAAGATATCAAAGCCACTCTTTGTCTTCGTTAAAAAAAATAAAAATAATAATAACTGAGCTTGTTCATAGTAGAAGAACTTAAATTTGCCAACATGTTTCGGCCTGCCATGGCCTTAAGCAGGGCTTTTGTTGGCAATTTCAATTTGTTATACTATGAACTAACTCAGTTAAATGAAGTGCTTTTTAATGAAGACGAAGAGTGCCTTGGATGTCTTCAAAACATTGTTTCCAAGTTACGTTTAACCAACGAGTACTTGAAAAGAACTGAAAAGAACTGAAAAGAACTGAAAAGAACGCAGAAGCACACTGACCTATATACCTTCTTTGTCTGCTTCAAGGTTAACTTTACCTGCTTTACTCCCTGACCCCTCATGAGTGGTGCATAACAGTGCTGTGGTGCAGTAGGTTGATTTGACTGCAGTGAGCTGACAGACCACTAGGTGTCTGCCTCGTCTTTCAGTAGAAGCATACGAAATGAGAACCAACTTCAAAGGCATTCCACAGTGCGGTGATGGGGCCCTTTTCACTGTATTTCTGCCCATAAAATGTGAGCTGAGGTCATTTTTTGGGGTTCATGTAAAGGGCACGTTTTCCATCAAGGGCATTTGAAAAGGCGAAACACAACACCTGTAAAATTTAATGTAATGATAGATACATTTTATGCACTAGTAGTTTTAATGTTCTTTTTTCGCTTCTGGATAACAGTCATGAAACTTTCATTAAAACACTTACAATTCATTCTTTATTTAATTATGAAACGTGAATCTGGAGATGTGATGAAAGGAAAATAATGACGGATTTGAAAAATTGTTGTTGTAAGATTGAATTGTGCAAACATGTCCACAAAGAGGCTACAAAGTAACGTCAGTGTCTTACAGATTCATGGAAATAAAAAGCTCATATGCCAAACAACTGGTCCATGGGAGCAGGGCCACTGATAGCTTTGGTCATGCCTGGGGCAAAGTGATCTGAAAGGCCCTCCCATTCAATGCATGCAATGTAATGAGGAACCAATTCTGGTCCACCCCTCTCCCTGGGCCTGGTACAATTTTCCCCTTTGACCCCCCTGTCGGCTTCCCTATATGGGAGCATGTCCTTTCTCCAACTCTAGCGCAGTTCACCTGGGCCAAGCTGTGAAAACAAGCAGTGACCGGCACCTTTTGACAATCTGGAGTCTGGTCAAGAATGCTGTAGTCTGCAAACCCATGCTGTACAAATCACATAAATCACCCCAGCCAGAACAAATATATGCTTCACACACATTCGTTTTATTCGTCATAGACACAGACTCATTTACATGCATGTTTATTGACAGTGGAAGCGGTTTAAAAAGGTCGGCGAGGGCCCGTTGAAAAGACCGCTGCCGTCACACAGTCCTCCCATGTCTGCAAAACTCCAATATTCAGCAGTTTACCGCAGCCCCGCGGCCCCGCGAGTTGTTCTTGGTCAACGAACACAGGGAGGAATTGATGTCATCACCGGAATGTAGGACATCCTTGACTGTGTGTGTGTGTGTGTGTGTGTGTGTGTGTGTGTGTGTGTGTGTGTGTGTGTGTGTGTGTGTGTGTGTGTGTGTGTGTGTGTGTGTGTGTGTGTGTGCGCGTGTTCACGTGTGCGCTTGTGTAGTACAGCTGGTGAGGTGTGAGGTTGGTCGACTCTGAGTCATGCCTTGGAGGCAGCAGCACCGTACCGTGTAGCGGGGCCCCATAGCTGTAACGCCGTAGCGCCGTAGCCATGGACTGCGCTTGTAAATTTCAGTTTCATCAACACCCTCCAACACCCTCCAACCTCTTCTTCTCCCTTTCACTCCATCAACCACCAGGCCCAGTATCCCCACCACCACCATCACCATCAGCCCCCCCACTGTACAAACACAGCTTGGGATGAAGGCACAGAGCTCCAGCCCTCTCCTGTCAGCACCGCTACGATGACCTCAAGCTGACGACAGCGAACAGAGGAGGGAGGGGGGGGGAGACAAACCTCAGTGGGGGCTCCTGATGCAATTCCCGCCACCCAGCAGTTATATTTTCTTTTTTAGGGCTAATAATTTCTCCCTCGAGTATGTTGCTTGTCAGGCAGGCCTTAACAAGCAGCAGTATATTTATACCAATCGAAAGAGGACAAGGGCGTTAAGTATATACAGTCGGATTTAAAAGTATTGTACTAACCCAATGCAGGCAGTGGGACCCTAACCCACTCGCTGTGCTTGTGTGTGTGCAACCGTATTTGTGAATTCTGTGCATTCCATGGGTTATGTAACATCCTCCACTCTGCCTTGTCACAAAGGGGGCCCGCTGCTACAGTGCTGTACCAGGCATGATACAGCACAGCCGGACCCGGATTAAAGACAGCCCGGGGCCCCTAGGCTAAAGGTTGCTGTGGGCCCCTCCGGTGACAAATTTCTGTCATAATTAAGAGCAAGGAATTAAGGATAACACATCCAACTCTACTCAACATGAGTTGAGAATTTTTCAATACTGCGTCTACTGCAATACTGTCACAATTCAGCATTTTTTCCACTTTTGGCCAATCTGTGGCCCCCTTGCAGGTTGGGGCCCCTAGGCAGCAGCCTTATCTAGCCTGTGCATTAATTCGGCCCTAGACACAGCACAGCACAGTGTACCACAGGGCCGCGTTAACCATCGCCGAGGCCCGGTGCAGACGCAATCCGGGGCCCCTACACCACATTATAATGAGCCATATTCAAAACGCATGAAACAACGCAGGCTACACGGTTTACTCCAACACAAAAAAGGGTGCGCTGAACCCCCTGCTGAGTTCACCAGTCACAACGCAAGCCATTGGAAGCATAGCCAGCTGACAGGGAGGAGATTCTGTGCACTGCCGTTTGACAGAGTAAACGTCGGCAGGTCAGCTCAGCTAGAACTTCCAAACAGAAGCACAGCCAAAAGTCTCTTCTTTTTGCTACGTTGCTGCGACCAGTTTGTCTAATCGAAACCGTCGTGGTAAACACGTGTTAAATAATGTAACTTCCAATGGCCTTGGAAAGACTGACTGACTGCCAATGGAAAGTAGCCTAGGCTACTGCTACTCCGCTGTCGCTTGTCGCAAGGAGGGAGTCCCCTTAGCAGCGAACCACAGCAAAGCAAAGCTGGCACGAAATCCCCTCAAAATGTACCAATTAAGAAGTCGGCGGTTTTCATCTAGATTAATTGCATTAAACTGCAATAGTATGCAATCATTACAGTAGACTACGGTGCAAATTCGTAATGTTAGATGTGGATGTGGATGTATCACACAAGTTTTTTTTTTCTCCCAGATAAGAGCCACTTGCTAACTGAACAATCTGCGAGTGGTACCCAGGCATGTTTTAACTGAACACAAACCCGAACGAACGCAAAGACATCGACATTATTACAGTGCTTTAGGGAAATGGCCATAACAGTCCTTTAGGAAAATGCGACTATATCATTTTAGTGTTTGCTAAATCCTTGGCTTGCCCTGTTGTTGTCAGAATGTCAGAACTTTTGAGTGCTGGTTGCTACGCAGATTGTGAACACTTTTTAATAACACCTCAGAAGTGATCCTCGCCGCGCCATGCAAGACTTTTGTTTCGAGAATGAAGTTGGGTGCGCGATTTATTTCCCCATGTTTTCACTATAGAATAAGATAAAGTTACGTTGGTGTGCTGTGCTCTTGCTTAGCTTACATGATTGCACAAGTCCATGATCGCTATGCAACCATTACAAAAAGCGATTAGGCTATAACACTGACATTACAAAAATAACGTTGCCAACCTTCTCTTCAATGCGTTAATCCATGCCGGGCTGAAGTTTATCCGTACAATCTGAAGCAAGTGCTGACGCCGAGTTTCTCACATCTTTTTTAGACAGTAGCCCATCATCAAACTCAAAAAATATTGACCACCGTTTTCACTGGTGGCACACAACCAGAAGCATCTGACTGAAATGATTATTCCGAAGACCTCCGATTCCTGCGTGCATGCAGAGGCGATTCTAGGCTCAGTAGGGAGGCCACGCGAAAATTAAAAAGAAAGAACACTTGTAACAAATCGCCACTACTGTTCCCCAGCTACAATCTTGGGGGGCCCAAGCTGCCTGTCTAGCCTGGTGACAAGATATGCATATGCGCCTCTGCTTGCCTACGGATGGCGAAATGCATCAAAAATACAATTGATTGTCTCAAAATATCGTTTCATATTTTCCAATCTCACGACGTCCGGGGCCCCCTCTAGTGGCGGGGCCCGGTGCTGCAGCACCGGTTGCACCATAGGATAACGCGTCCCTGGTGTACCATGTGCTCTCCTCTCCACCCCGGATGGGACGTGAAAGCTATCAGGGCCGCTGACAGCTTTGCCCGGGTCAGGGATAAAATAATCTGAAAGGGCCCCCCTTTCAATGTATACAATGTAAATGGGGACCCAATTCCAAACTCTGGACCCCCCACCCCACCCGTGGGCCAGGGTCAATTGACCCGTTTGTATCGCCTGAAAACAATAGTCCTTTTCTCCTTTTCTAGCTGTTTTTCTTCAGCATCATGAAAAATATGGTTATAGAGTCCGTTTTCTTTTTTTTGGTCTTTTCTATTTCCTGTTGGAATTCTTAATGAGTGTGATCCCACAAGGATCTTGCAAATGTCAGTGGATATTGTTGCAGTCAAAATGAATTCATTTGACTGAGATGAAATGAAAGAGGGAGAAAGAGAGTGGAAGCGAGGGAGACGAGAGAGAAACACAAAAAGACTGACAGAGAGACAAGCAGACAGACAGAAAATCAGGCAGAGAGAAAGGACAGACGCAGATAAAAGACAAATGGACAGACACAGAGAAAGAGAGAGAGAGAGAGAGAGAGAGAGAGAGAGAGACAGACAGACAGAAAGCAGTAGTGATAAGGTTTTTTAAATGAGCTTGGAGAGGAAGGGATTATTTTAAGAGGAATAAGCAGCATGAGAAAGTAATGAGTTCTCTGACTGCTCTGGCTGCAAGGCAAGAGAGGAGGCAGGGGGCTGAGAAGCAGCGGTGGTGGTGGTGGTGGGGGGGGTGATGGTTTGGGTAGTAACGGGAGCAGGTGAGGATGAGAGAGGAGGCAGGGGACTGAGTAGTAGCAGTGGTGGAGAAGGTGGTAGTGATGGTGGTGGTTGAGGTGATAGTAATGGTGATGATGGTGGTTGAGGTGATAGTAATGGTGATGATGGTGGTTGAGGTGATAGTAATGGTGATGATGGTGGTTGAGGTGATAGTAATGGTGATGATGGTGGTTGAGGTGGTGGTAATGGTGATGATGGTGATTGAGGTGGTGGTAATGGTGATGATGGTGGTTGAGGTGGTCGTAATGGTGATGATGGTGGTTGAGGTGGTGGTAATGGTGATGATGGTGGTTGAGGTGGTGGTAATGGTGATGATGGTGGTTGACTGGTGGTAATGGTGGTAGTGGGAGGTGGGGCAGGTGGTAGTGGGAGGTGGGGGAGGTGGTAGTGGGAGCAGGTGAAGATGAGAGAGGAGGCTGAGCAGCAGCAGTGGTGGTGGTGGTGGTTGGGGTGGTGGTGGTAGTGGGAGCAGGTGAAGATGAGAGGGGAGGCAGGAGCAGGCTGAGCAGCAGTGGTGGTGGTGGTGGTGGTGGTGGTGGCGGTGGGGGCAGCTTAGAGCAGGTGGAGCTGACTGAGAGGGCGTTTGTGCCACACTTCCCCTTTCTCTGGCTGTCAGGCGGCGGAGGCTCTTTAATCTAAAGCATCATCAGTCCCGTGTGTGCTCTCCTCTCCTCCTCATCTGCTGCCATTCACAGCCAGTCAGTCTCCTTTGTTCCCCCATCCATCACCCGCCCACTTTATACTTGATAAAAGCCTCGCCGTTGTGCACAGTCTGTCCTTTAGTGACACACT